>NC_134362.1:205612486-205800744 GCF_048569485.1 Anomaloglossus baeobatrachus
GGTGGTATCTGCAGAGTCATGTCGTTATTAGAGGGTGGTATCAGCAGAGTCATGTCGTTATTAGAGGGTGGTATCAGCAGAGTCATGTC
Organism: Anomaloglossus baeobatrachus; assembly: GCF_048569485.1. Taxonomy (NCBI): domain Eukaryota; kingdom Metazoa; phylum Chordata; class Amphibia; order Anura; family Aromobatidae; genus Anomaloglossus; species Anomaloglossus baeobatrachus. The sequence goes on from NC_134362.1 coordinate 205,612,576, forward strand.
GTTATTAGAGGGTGGTATCTGCAGAGTCATGTCGTATTAGAGGGTGGTATCAGCAGTCATGTCGTTATTAGAGGGTGGTATCTGCAGAGTCATGTCGTTATTAGAGGGTGGTATCAGCAGAGTCATGTCGTTATTAGAGGGTGGTATCAGCAGAGTCATGTCTGTTATTAGAGGGTGGTATCAGCAGTCATGTCGTTATTAGAGGGTGGTATCTGCAGAGTCATGTCGTTATTAGAGGGTGGTATCAGCAGAGTCATGTCGTTATTAGAGGGGTGGTATCTGCAGAGTCATGTCGTTATTAGAGGGTGGTATCAGCAGTCATGTCGTTATTAGAGGGTGGTATCTGCAGAGTCATGTCGTTATTAGAGGGGTGGTATCAGCAGAGTCATGTCGTTATTAGAGGGTGGTATCTGCAGAGTCATGTCGTTATTAGAGGGTGGTATCAGCAGAGTCATGTCGTTATTAGAGGGTGGTATCAGCAGAGTCATGTCGTTATTAGAGGGTGGTATCAGCAGTCATGTCGTTATTAGAGGGTATTATCTGAAGAGTCATGTCGTTATTAGAGGGTGGTATCTGCAGAGTCATGTCGTTATTAGAGGGTGGTATCAGCAGAGTCATGTCGTTATTAGAGGGTGGTATCAGCAGAGTCATGTCGTTATTAGAGGGTGGTATCAGCAGAGTCATGTCGTTATTAGAGGGTGGTATCTGAAGAGTCATGTCGTTATTAGAGGGTGGTTATCACAGCAGTCATGTCGTTATTAGAGGGTGGTATCAGCAGTCATGTCGTTATTAGAGGGTGGTATCAGCAGTCATGTCGTTATTAGAGGGTGGTATCTGAAGAGTCATGTCGTTATTAGAGGGTGGTATCAGCAGAGTCATGTCGTTATTAGAGGGTGGTATCAGCAGAGTCATGTCGTTATTAGAGGGTGGTATCAGCAGAGTCATGTCGTTATTAGAGGGTGGTTATCAGCAGAGTCATGTCGTTATTAGAGGGTGGTATCAGCAGAGTCATGTCGTTATTAGAGGGTGGTATCAGCAGTCATGTCGTTATTAGAGGGTGGTATCAGCAGTCATGTCGTTATTAGAGGGTGGTATCAGCAAAGTCATGTCGTTATTAGAGGGGTGGTATCAGCAGTCATGTCGTTATTAGAGGGTGGTATCAGCAGTCATGTCGTTATTAGAGGGTGGTATCAGCAAAGTCATGTCGTTATTAGAGGGTGGTATCTGCAGAGTCATGTCGTTATTAGAGGGTGGTATCTGCAGAGTCATGTCGTTATTAGAGGGGTGGTATCAGCAGAGTCATGTCGTTATTAGAGGGTGGTATCAGCAGAGTCATGTCGTTATTAGAGGGTGGTATCTGAAGAGTCATGTCGTTATTAGAGGGTGGTATCAGCAGAGTCATGTCGTTATTAGAGGGTGGTATCAGCAGAGTCATGTCGTTATTAGAGGGTGGTATCAGCAGAGTCATGTCGTTATTAGAGGGTGGTATCAGCAGAGTCATGTCGTTATTAGAGGGTGGTATCAGCAGAGTCATGTCGTTATTAGAGGGTGGTATCAGCAGAGTCATGTCGTTATTAGAGGGTGGTATCTGCAGAGTCATGTTGTTATTAGAGGGTGGTATCTGAAGAGTCATGTCGTTATTAGAGGGTGGTATCAGCAGAGTCATGTCGTTATTAGAGGGTGGTATCTGCAGAGTCATGTCGTTATTAGAGGGTGGTATCAGCAGAGTCATGTCGTTATTAGAGGGTGGTTCAGCAGTCATGTCGTTATTAGAGGGTGGTATCAGCAGAGTCATGTCGTTATTAGAGGGTGGTATCAGCAGTCATGTCGTTATTAGAGGGTGGTATCTGCAGAGTCATGTCGTTATTAGAGGGTGGTATCAGCAGAGTCATGTCGTTATTAGAGGGTGGTATCAGCAGAGTCATGTCGTTATTAGAGGGTGGTATCAGCAGAGTCATGTCGTTATTAGAGGGTGGTATCAGCAGAGTCATGTCGTTATTAGAGGGTGGTATCAGCAGAGTCATGTCGTTATTAGAGGGTGGTATCTGCAGAGTCATGTCGTTATTAGAGGGTGGTATCTGAAGAGTCATGTCGTTATTAGAGGGTGGTATCAGCAGAGTCATGTCGTTATTAGAGGGTGGTATCAGCAGTCATGTCGTTATTAGAGGGTGGTATCAGCAGTCATGTCGTTATTAGAGGGTGGTATCAGCAGAGTCATGTCGTTATTAGAGGGTGGTATCAGCAGTCATGTCGTTATTAGAGGGTGGTATCAGCAGAGTCATGTCGTTATTAGAGGGTGGTATCAGCAGTCATGTCGTTATTAGAGGGTGGTATCTGCAGAGTCATGTCGTTATTAGAGGGTGGTATCAGCAGAGTCATGTCGTTATTAGAGGGTGGTATCAGCAGTCATGTCGTTATTAGAGGGGTGGTATCAGCAGAGTCATGTCGTTATTAGAGGGTGGTATCAGCAGTCATGTCGTTATTAGAGGGTGGTATCAGCAGAGTCATGTCGTTATTAGAGGGTGGGTATCAGCAGAGTCATGTCGTTATTAGAGGGTGGTATCAGCAGAGTCATGTCGTTATTAGAGGGTGGTATCAGCAGAGTCATGTCGTCACATGATACAATATCCCCTCTTCTCCTCTGTATCTTGGGCCGCGTTCACATTCGTCTGCGGTTTTTTTTTGGCGTGCTGTGATCACATGGACGGTGTCTTGGTAAGTGAAGGTCAGCGGAGAATAAGGAGGAGTATTTATTACAGAAAATGTCAGCGTTATTAACCCCCGCTCGCTCCGAACTTAAAACAAAATGATTTTTTCCTGATGTAAATGTCGTTAAATCCGCTTGGTAAATGTTCTGCGATCACCGGGATTACAGCTCGAAGACGGAGGAAAAAGCCAATACTGAGGGTCTGCGGAGCAGAGACATTTAAAGGGACAGTCCCGTCTTGAGAACAATTTTCATATAACATTTTTTTTATAAAGAGGGTCGGGGTCCGGGCTTGGGCCCCCCACATGGCACCCTGCTGCCCGCATTCTTGTAAAGGCAATTATTCCATGTATTACACACAAAGGTATTTATTTGAATGGCCACATGTAATACTACATTTCCCCTCTAGTGGCCGCTGCAGGGAAAATGACCCTTAGGAGCGGAACCGACAGTGATCAACTGATCCCCACTGCCAATCATCAGCACAGACACCCACAGAGCAGCACAGACACCCAGCGAGCACCACAGACACCCAGCGAGCACCACAGACACCCAGCGAGCAGCACAGATACCCCCAGCGAGCAGCACAGACACCCAGCGAGCACCACAGACACCCAGCGAGCACCACAGACACCCAGCGAGCACCACAGACACCCAGCGAGCACCACAGACACCCAGCGAGCCCCACAGACACCCAGCGAGCAGCACAGATACCCAGCGAGCAGCACAGACACCCAGCGAGCACCACAGACACCCAGCGAGCACCACAGACACCCAGCGAGCACCACAGACACCCAGCGAGCACCACAGACACCCAGCGAGCAGCACAGACACCCAGCGAGCAGCACAGACACCCAGCGAGCAGCACAGACACCCCAGCGAGCAGCACAGACACCCAGCGAGCAGCACAGACACCCAGCGAGCAGCACAGACACCCAGCGAGCACCACAGACACCCAGCGAGCAGCACAGACACCAGCGAGCAGCACAGACCCCCAGCGAGCAGCACAGACACCCAGCGAGCACCACAGACACCCAGCGAGCACCACAGACACCCAGCGAGCACCACAGACACCCAGCGAGCAGCACAGACACCCAGCGAGCAGCACAGACACCCAGCGAGCAGCACAGACACCCAGCGAGCAGCACAGACACCCAGCGAGCAGCACAGACACCCAGCGAGCAGCACAGACACCCACAGAGCAGCACAGACACCCAGCGAGCAGCACAGACACCCAGCGAGCAGCACAGACACCCAGCGAGCAGCACAGACACCCAGCGAGCAGCACAGACCCCCAGCGAGCAGCACAGACCCCCAGCGAGCAGCACAGACACCCAGCGAGCACCACAGACACCCAGCCGAGCAGCACAGACACCCAGCGAGCAGCACAGACACCCACAGAGCAGCACAGACACCCAGCGAGCACCACAGACACCCAGCGAGCAGCACAGACACCCCAGCGAGCCAGCACAGACCCCCAGGGAGCAGCACAGACACCCAGGGAGCAGCACAAACACCCAGGGAGCAGCACAAACACCCAGGGAGCAGCACAGACACCCAGCGAGCAGCACAGACACCCAGGGAGCAGCACAGACACCCAGGGAGCAGCACAGACACCCAGCGAGCAGCACAGACACCCAGCGAGCAGCACAGACCCCCAGCGAGCAGCACAGACCCCCAGGGAGCAGCACAGACACCCAGGGAGCAGCACAAACACCCAGGGAGCAGCACAAACACCCAGGGAGCAGCACAGACACCCAGCGAGCAGCACAGACACCCAGGGAGCAGCACAGACACCCAGGGAGCAGCACAGACACCCAGCGAGCAGCACAGACACCCAGCGAGCAGCACAGACCCCCAGCGGAGCAGCACAGACCCCCAGGGAGCAGCACAGACACCCAGGGAGCAGCACAGGCACCCAGCGAGCAGCACAGACACCCAGGGAGCAGCACAGACACCCAGCGAGCAGCACAGACACCCAGCGAGCACACAGACACCCAGCGAGCAGCACAGACACCCAGCGAGCAGCACAGACACCCAGCGAGCAGCACAGACACCCGAGGAGCAGCACAGACACCCAGGGAGCAGCACAGGCACCCAGCGAGCAGCACAGACACCCAGGGAGCAGCACAGGCACCCAGCGAGCAGCACAGACACCCAGAGAGCAGCACAGACACCCAGAGAGCAGCACAGACACCCAGAGAGCAGCACAGACACCCAGCGAGCAGCACAGACACCCAGAGAGCAGCACAGACACCCAGGGAGCAGCACAGGCACCCAGCGAGCAGCACAAACACCTAAGAAGCACAGACATCCAGGAAGAAGCACAGACACCCAGTGAGCAGCACAGACACCCAGGGAGCACCACAGACACCCAGCGAGCAGCACAGACACCCAGCGAGCAGCACAGACCCCCAGGGAGCAGCACAGACCCCCAGGGAGCAGCACAGACACCCAGGGAGCAGCACAGACACCCAGGGGAGCAGCACAGACACCCAGCGAGCAGCACAGACCCCCAGCGAGCAGCACAGACCCCCAGCGAGCAGCACAGACCCCCAGGGAGCAGCACAGACACCCCAGGGAGCAGCACAGGCACCCAGCGAGCAGCACAGACACCCAGGGAGCAGCACAGACACCCAGCGAGCAGCACAGACACCCAGCGAGCAGCACAGACACCCAGCGAGCAGCACAGACACCCAGCGAGCAGCACAGACACCCGAGGAGCAGCACAGACACCCAGGGAGCAGCACAGGCACCCAGCGAGCAGCACAGACACCCAGGGAGCAGCACAGGCACCCAGCGAGCAGCACAGACACCCAGGGAGCAGCACAGACACCCAGGGAGCAGCACAGACACCCAGAGAGCAGCACAGACACCCAGAGAGCAGCACAGACACCCAGCGAGCAGCACAGACACCCAGAGAGCAGCACAGACACCCAGGGAGCAGCACAGGCACCCAGCGAGCAGCACAAACACCTAAGAAGCACAGACATCCAGGAAGAAGCACAGACACCCAGCGAGCAGCACAGACACCCAGCGAGCAGCACAGACACCCAGCGAGCAGCACAGACACCCAGCGAGCAGCACAGACACCCAGCGAGCAGCACAGACACCCAGCGAGCAGCACAGACACCCAGCGAGCAGCACAGACACCCACAGAGCAGCACAGACACCCACAGAGCAGCACAGACACCCAAGAAGCAGCACAGGCACCCAAGAAGCAGCACAGGCACCCAGGGAGCAGCACAGACACCCAGCGAGCAGCACAGACACCCAGCGAGCAGCACAGACACCCAGCGAGCAGCACAGACACCCAGCGAGCAGCACAAACACCCAGCGAGCAGCACAAACACCCAGCGAGCAGCACAGACACCCAGCGAGCAGCACAGACACCCAGCGAGCAGCACAGACACCCAAGAAGCAGCACAGACACCCAGCGAGCAGCACAGACACCCAGCGAGCAGCACAGACACCCAGCGAGCAGCACAGACACCCAGCGAGCAGCACAGACACCCAGCGAGCAGCACAGACACCCACAGAGCAGCACAGACACCCAGCGAGCAGCACAGACACCCAGCGAGCAGCACAGACACCCAGCGAGCAGCACAGACACTGAGGGAGCAGCACAGACACTGAGGGAGCAGCACAGACGCCCAGGGAGCAGCACAGACACTGAGGGAGCAGCACAGACACTGAGGGAGCAGCACAGACGCCCAGGGAGCAGCACAGACGCCCAGAGAGCTGCACAGACACCCACGGAGCAGCACAGACACCCAGCGAGCAGCAGACACCCAGCGAGCAGCACAGACACCCAGCGAGCAGCACAGACACCCAGCGAGCAGCACAGACACCCAGCGAGCAGCACAGACACCCAGCGAGCAGCACAGACACCCAGCGAGCAGCACAGACACCCAGCAAGCAGCACAGACACTGAGGGAGCAGCACAGACACCCAGCGAGCAGCACAGACACCCAGGGAACAGCACAGACACCCAGGGAACAGCACAGACACCCAGGGAACAGCACAGACACCCACAGAGAAGAACAGACACCCAGGGAACAGCACAGACTCCCAGGGAGCAGCACAGACACCCACAGAGAAGAACAGACACCCACAGAGCAGAACAGACACCCAGGGAGAAGCACAGACACCCAGGGAGCAGCACAGACACCCAGGGAGCAGCACAGACACCCAGGGAGCAGCACAGACACCCAGGGAGCAGCACAGACACCCACAGAGCAGCACAGACACTGAGGGAGCAGCACAGACACCCACAGAGCAGCACAGACACCCAGGGAGCAGCACAGACACCCAGGAACCAGCACAGAGACCCAGGAACCAGCACAGACACCCAGGGAGCAGCACAGACACCCAGGGAGCAGCACAGACACCCAGGGAGCAGCACAGACACCCAGGGAGCAGCACAGACACCCAGGGAACAGCACAGACACCCAGGGAACAGCACAGACACCCAGGGAACAGCACAGACACCCAGCAAGCAACACAGACACCCAGGGATCAGCACAGGCACTGAGAAAGCAGCACAGACACCCAGGGAGCAGCACAGACACCCACAGAGCAGCACAGACACTGAGGGAGCAGCACAGACACCCAGCGAGCAGCACAGGCACCCACAGAGCAGCACAGACACTGAGGGAGCAGCACAAACACCCAGGGAACAGCACAGACACCCAGAGAGCAGCAGACACCCAGGGAGCAGCACAGACACCCAGCGAGCAGCACAGACACACAGGGAACAGCACAGACACACAGGGAACAGCACAGACACCCAGCAAGCAGCACAGACACCCAGGGAACAGCACAGGCACTGAGAAAGCAGCACAGACACCCAGGGAGCAGCACAGACGCTGAGGGAGCAGCACAGACACCCACAGAGCAGCACAGACACTGAGGGAGCAGCACAAACACCCAGGAACCAGCAGCAGACACTCAGGGAGCAGCACAGACACCCAGGAACCAGCACAGACACCCAGCGAGCAGCACAGACACACAGGGAGCAGCAGAGAAACCCAGCAAGCAGCACAGACACCCAGGGAGCAGCACAGACACCCAGGGAGCAGCACAGACACCCAGCAAGCAGCACAGACACCCAGGGAACAGCACAGGCACTGAGAAAGCAGCACAGACACCCAGGGAGCAGCACAGACACTGAGGCAGCAGCACAGACACCCACAGAGCAGCACAGACACTGAGGGAGCAGCACAGACACCCAGGGAACAGCACAGACACCGAGGCAGCAGCACAGACACCCAGCGAGCAGCACAGACACACAGAGAGCAGCAGACACCCAGGGAGCAGCACAGACACCCAGGAACCAGCACAGACACCCAGCGAGCAGCACAGACACCCAGTGAGCAGCACAGACACACAGGGAACAGCACAGACACACAGGGAACAGCACAGACGCCCAGGGAACAGCACAGATGCCCATGGAGCAGCACAGACACTGAGGGAGCAGAACAGACATCCAGGGAGCAGCACAGACACCCAGGGAGCAGCACAGACACCCAGCGAGCAGCACAGACACACAGGGAACAGCACAGACACACAGGGAACAGCACAGACACCCAGCAAGCAGCACAGACACCCAGGGAACAGCACAGGCACTGAGAAAGCAGCACAGACACCCAGGGAGCAGCACAGACGCTGAGGGAGCAGCACAGACACCCACAGTGCAGCACAGACACTGAGGGAGCAGCACAAACACCCAGGAACCAGCAGCAGACACTCAGGGAGCAGCACAGACACCCAGGAACCAGCACAGACACCCAGCGAGCAGCACAGACACACAGGGAGCAGCAGAGAAACCCAGCAAGCAGCACAGACACCCAGGGAGCAGCACAGACACCCAGGGAGCAGCACAGACACCCAGCAAGCAGCACAGACACCCAGGGAGCAGCACAGACACCCACAGAGCAGCACAGACACTGAGGGAGCAGCACAGACACCCAGGGAACAGCACAGACACCGAGGCAGCAGCACAGACACCCAGCGAGCAGCACAGACACACAGAGAGCAGCAGACACCCAGGGAGCAGCACAGACACCCAGGAACCAGCACAGACACCCAGCGAGCAGCACAGACACCCAGTGAGCAGCACAGACACCCAGTGAGCAGCACAGACACCCAGGGAACAGCACAGACACACAGGGAACAGCACAGACGCCCAGGGAACAGCACAGATGCCCAGGGAGCAGCACAGACACTGAGGGAGCAGAACAGACATCCAGGGAGCAGCACAGACACCCAGGGAGCAGCACAGACACCCAGCGAGCAGCACAGACACACAGGGAACAGCAGAGACACCCAAGAAGCAGCACAGACACCTAGAGAGCAGCACAGGCGCCCAGACAGCAGCACAGACACCCAAAGAGAAGCACAGACACCCAGAGAGCAGCGCAGACACCCAGAGAGCAGCGCAGACACCCAGGGAGCAGCGCAGACACCCAGGGAGCAGCACAGACACCCAGGGAGCAGCACAGACACCCAGGGAGCAGCACAGACACCCAGGAAGCAGCACAGACACCCAGGAAGCAGCACAGACACCCAGGAAGCAGCACAGACACCCAGGAAGCAGCACAGACACCCAGGAAGCAGCACAGACACCCAGCGAGCAGCACAGACACCCAGCAAGCAGCACAGACACCCAGCAAGCAGCACAGACACCCAGGGAACAGCACAGGTACTGAGAAAGCAGCACAGACACCCAGGGAGCAGCACAGACACCCAGGGAGCAGCACAGACACTGAGGGAGCAGCACAGACACCCACAGAGCAGCACAGACACTGAGGGAGCAGCACAGACACCCAGGGAACAGCACAGACACCGAGGCAGCAGCACAGACACCCAGCAAGCAGCACAGACACCCAGAGAGCAGGAGACACCCAGGGAGCAGCACAGACACCCAGCGAGCAGCACAGACACCCAGTGAGCAGCACAGACACACAGGGAACAGCACAGACACACAGGGAACAGCACAGACACACAGGGAACAGCACAGACACCCAGGGAACAGCACAGATGCCCAGGGAGCAGCACAGACACTGAGGGAGCAGAACAGACATCCAGGGAGCAGCACAGACACCCAGGGAGCAGCACAGACACCCAGGGAGCAGCACAGACACCCAGGGAGCAGCACAGACACCCAGGGAGCAGCACAGACACCCAGGGAGCAGCATAGACACCTAGGGAGCAGCATAGACACCTAGAGAGCAGCACAGGCGCCCAGAGAGCAGTGCAGACACCCAAAGAGAAGCACAGACACCCAGGGAGCAGCACAGGCACCCAGGGAGCAGCACAGACACCCAGGGAGCAGCACAGACACCCAGGGAGCAGCACAGGCACACAGGGAGCAGCTCAGACACCCAGGGAGCAGCAGACACTCAGAGAGCAGCACAGACACCCAGGGAGCAGCACAGGCACTCAGCGAGCAGCACAGGCACACAGGGAGCAGCACAGGCACACAGGGAGCAGCACAGACACCCAGGGAGCAGCACAGACACCAAGGGAGCAGCACAGGCACCCAGGGAGCAGCACAGGCACCCAGGGAGCAGCACAGGCACCCAGGGAGCAGCACAGACACCCAGAGAGCAGCACAGACACCCAGGGAGCAGCACAGACACCTATTCATGATTGCTGGAAGTCTTCGTGACATCACCCAAGGGCAGTAACAGTGACCAGAACCACCTGCACTGATCAAGAAGTGGCTTCTGCTTTACTTTTTGGACAGAGGTGCCCTTTATTATTTGATCGCCCCATAACCCCGCTTCAGTAAGGGTTACCCATCATTCCAGAGGAATGACACTACCGCCATCGTCAGGGCGGTGTGACGGGGGGTTGGTAGCCGGGGGGCTCTGCTCACTGTACCTGCCTATTAAACCCTGGATGTAGAAACATTTGTAACAATTCCAAGTGTCTTTATGTTCGCAGAATTCATCTTTTAGAAAATGACTTTTCATCGCCTCTCTGAGCATTCGGGAGCTCGGCGCAGCACTAAACAATTATAGCGCGTCTCCGTCTGTGTCAGATGAAGCAAAGTGTTTCCAGAAAAAGCTGAGGTGATAAAACGAGAGACCGCCGGAAATGGAGAACACGGGATAATGACCCGCAGTCGCCGAGAGCTTAAAGGGGTTGTCCACCATTGGAAACAATCTTCTTTTCTTTTTTTTACCTAAATGCATGTATTTGGAGCTAAAAATCACTTTTTCAGTTGGGTTTCATTAAAAATTTTGCACCGTTTATTTTTTATTGCCTGTTGGTGGCTTCAGAATGAGTAAACTGAGGATCAGTCAGTGAGCTCTTTCTCACTATATGGAGTTACTTTGTCTCTGTAGACTTTGCAGAAATGATCAAAATGGTTTATAAAAAAAAAAAAAAAAAGTTATTAAAAGTTGCAGAACTTTTCCTTGCAGCGTGATGAAGCGTCCTGGATCAGGAGCCTGCGGTTTTTATGAACGGTCCGGACCTGCGTGTGACGATCGGCCTCCGCTCTGTAAAGCAATCCTCAGCACATTAAGTCCGAGCGCAGGAACATCGGCATAAATCAGATTACAGTAATTACCTTCGAGGACAGTGTAAGAACAAATTGGTTAATCTAAAGCACCACAAATAGTTTGTTGCTACAGCCGGCGTTTTAATTATGATGCTTTAATTAGGCACAAAATTAATTCAGTCTCCATACAGCTGTCATATCCAGCCCCGAAACACAGGGGGGAAGAGGAATCATCTCACACGGCAGCGGAGCCGGAGGAAAAATCACCTGCAACGGCATCTATACATCACAAACATCCAAACTGCAGCACAGAGGATTTCAGGGGAATGGGGTAACGGATTGCTGTCTGGGGTCTGACCCCTCTTTAGAGCCCCTTCTATTCATTCTCTACCACATAACCATCAGGATCAATCACCAGTACACATGTGTGCAGAATTATTAGGCAGATGAGTATTGTGATCACATGATGCTTGTTATACATGTCGACCTACTCCAAGCTGAATAGGCTGAGAGCCAACTACCAATGAAGTAAATCAGGTGATGTGCATCTCTGTAATGAGGAGGGGTGCGGTGTAATGACAACACCCTATATAAGGGGGGCTTAATTATTAGGCAACATCCTTTCCTTTGGCAAAATGGGTCAGAAGAGAGATTGGACGGGCTCTGAAAAGTCCATATTCTGAGTTGTCTTGCAGAGGGACGCAGCAGTCTTGAAATTGCCAAATGTTTGAAGCGTAGTCACCGAACAATCAAGCGTTTCATGGCAAATAGCCAACAGGGTCGCAAGAAGCGTGTTGGGCAAAAAAGGCGCAAAATAACTGCCCATGAATTGAGGAAAATCAAGCGTGAAGCTGCCAAGATGCCATTTGCCACCAGGTTGGCCATATTTCACAGCTGCAACGTTACTGGAGTATCAAAAAGCACAAGGTGCGCCATACTCAGGGACATGGCCAAGGTAAGGAAGGCTGAAAAATCACCACCTCTGACCAAGAAACAGAAGATAAAACCTCAAGACTGGGCCAAGAAATATCTGAAGACTGATTTGTCACAGGTTTTATGGACTGATGAAATGAGAGTGGCTCTTGATGGCCAGATGGATGGGCCAGAGGCTGGATCAGTAAAGGGCAGAGAGCTTCACTCCGACTCAGAAGCCAGCAAGGTGGAGGTGGGCACTGGTATGGGCTGGGGTCATCAAAGATCAACTTGTGGGACCTTTTCGGGTTGAGGATGAAGTGAAGCTCAACTCCCAGAACTACTGCCAGTTTCTGGAAGACAACTTCTTCAAGCAGTGGTACAGGAAGAAGTCGCTATCGTACAAGAAACACATGATTTTCCTGCAGGACAATGCTCCATCACATGCATCCAACTACTCCACAGCGTGGCTGGCCAGTAAAGGTTTAAAAGAGGAAAAAATAATGACATGGCCCCCTTGTTCACCTGATCTGAACCCCATAGAGAACCTGTGGTCCCTCATAAAATGTGAGAGCTACAGGGAGAGAAAACAGTCCACCTCTGGGAGCAGTGTCTGGAGGCTATAGTGGCTGCTGCACGCAATGTTGAGCGTAAATAGATCAAGCAATGACAGAATCTATGGATGGTCGGCTGCTGAGTGTCATCAGAAAGAAAGGGGGCTATATTGGTCACTCATTTTTTTGGGGTTTTGTTTTTGCATGTCAGAAATGTTTATTTCTAAATTTTGTGCAGTTATATTGGTTTACCTGGTGACAATAAACAAGTGAGATGGGGATAGATTTGGTTTTTATTAAGTTGCCTAATAATTCTGCACAGTAATAGTCACCTGCACAAACAGATATCCTCCAAGATAGCCAAATCTAAAAAACCCCTCCAACTGCCAAAAATATTAAGCTTTGATATTTATAAGTCTTTTGAGTTGCAAAGACAGACCTGTAACTTCTTCTTTAAGAGGCTCCTCTGTCCTCCACTCATTACCTGTAGTAATGGCTCCTGTTTGAACTTGTCACCTGTCCACAACCTCAAACAGTCACATTCCAAACTCCAATATGGCGAAGACCAAAGAGCTGTCGAAGGACAGCAGAAATAAAATTGTAGCCCTGCACCAGGCTGGGAAGACTGAATCTGCAATAGGCAAGCAGCTTGGTGTGATGAAACCAACTGTGGGATCAATAATAATAAAATGGAAGACATATAAGACCACTGACAATCTCTCTTGTCTTGGGCTCCACGCAAGATCTCACCCCGTGGGGTCAAAATGATCACAAGAACGGTGAGCAAAAATCCCAGAACCACACGGGGGGAACCTAGTGAATGACCTGTATAGAGCTGGGACCACCATAACATAGGCTACCATTAGTAACACACTACGCCACCAGGGACTCAGATCCTGCAGTGCCAGACGTGTTCACCTGCTTAAGCCAGTACATGTCCGGGCCCGTCTGATGTTTACTAAAGAGCATTTGGATTATCCAGAAGAGTATTGGGAGAATGTCATATGGTCTGATGAAACCAAAGTAGAACAGTTTGGTAGAAGCACAACTCGTTGTTTTTAGAGGAGACAGAATGCTGAGTTGCATCCAAAGAACACCATACCTACTGTGAAGCATGAGGGTGGCAACATCGTGCATTGGGGCTGTTTCTCTGCAAAGGGACCAGGACGACTGATCCATGTACATGAAAGAATGAATGGGGCCATGTATCGTGAGATTTTGAGTGCAAACCTCCTTCCATCAGCAAGGGCATTGAAGACAAAACGTGGCTTGGTCTTTCAGCATGCTAATGATCCCACACACACCACCAGGGCAACAAAGGAGTGGCTCCGTAAGAAGCATACAAAGGTCCTTGAGTGGCATAGCCAGTCTCCAGACCTGAACCCCATAGAAAACCTTTGGAGGGAGTTGAAAGTCCGTGTTGTCCAGCGACAGGCTCAAAGTATCACTGCTGTAGAGGAGATCTGCATGGAGGAATGGGCCAACATACCACCAACAGTGTGTGCCGAACTTGTGAACACAGAAAACGTGTGACCTCTGCCATTGCCAACAAAGGATATAGAACAATATATTGAGATGGGACCCTTTAATAACCCCCCCAGTTATCCACGGAATGGACAAAACAGTTGAATTTATTAATTCTGGACCTTCAGGGTCGCGCTTAAAAGTGCAGCCGCTGATCTGATTTACGACAGGACATTGCGCGTCTCCCTGAACGTTGCTGCGGAGGACGGAGCTCGCCGAGTATCGTGCGGTCAGCAAGTTCTGCCGATAAAACCCTATGAAGGATTCCTATTAGCAATCTGCGGCGGACGCCTTCTAATCCATTTCACGCTCAGTTTCCTCCCAGGTTCTAATAAAGAGGCGAGACCATTCCACATGCGCCGGGGACGGAGGGAACATCACAAATATATACAGAGGCGCACCGCCGAATTATATGCAGCCGCCTGTTAACACTCGCTGCCGCCTGCTAATGAAAAATGACACGAGCGCCGCAAAATTAAGTCCCGGGTGTCTCTTTCTTCTTCTTAAAAAAAAATGAATTTTTTGCTTCCAGCACAGATTCTCCGGGCCTCGGCGCCATTTATCACGAGGACGACAGCGTGGAAAAGAAAAAATAAAACATTATGTATTGTAGACCGAAATAGCTGACGTTCTGACAAACAAGCCGGAAAGAAAATTAATGAGAAAAGCCGTCAGGGGGCGTGTATACTTTTGCAAATTTGAATGCTTCCATGCATAATGAACTTTCGTGCACGCAGCTCCAATGCAGATCTATGTGGTGTCTCCTGCAGGATAAGAGGGTATTGTCGCGCTAGGGACGGGGAGGTACCCAGCCAACGGGGGAAGGGAGAGATGGTGACCCCTGACCAAACCTACCGCTGGTCCTGAGCTTCCCTCAACACCTTAGCTAGGTTCTGCACCTATGCGCTGAGCAGGATACCTAGCCCTGGCTGGCCTTAGATAGGTGCAGAACCTATGCGCTGAGCAGGATACCTAGCCCTGGCTGACCCTAGATAGGAGCAGAACCTATGTGCCGAGCAGGATACCTAGCCCTGGCTGGCCCTAGATAGGAGCAGAACCTATGCGCTGAGCAGGATACCTAGCCCTGGCTGGCCCTAGATAGGAGCAGAACCTATGCGCTGCTCAGGATACCTAGCCCTGGCTGGCCCTAGATAGGTGCAGAACCTATGCGCTGAGCAGGATACCTAGCCCTGGCTGGCCCTAGATAGGAGCAGAACCTATGCGCTGCTCAGGATACCTGGCCCTGGCTGACCCTAGATAGGTGCAGAACCTATGCGCTGAGCAGGATACCTGTCCCTGGCTGGCCCTAGATAGGTGCAGAACCTATGCGCTGAGCAGGATACCTAGCCCTGGCTGACCCTAGATAGGTGCAGAACCTATGCGCTGAGCAGGATACCTAGCCCTGGCTGGCCTTAGATAGGAGCAGAACCTATGCGCTGCTCAGGATACCTGGCCCTGGCTGACCCTAGATAGGTGCAGAACCTATGCGCTGAGCAGGATACCTGTCCCTGGCTGGCCCTAGATAGGAGCAGAACCTATGCGCTGCTCAGGATACCTAGCCCTGGCTGACCCTAGATAGGAGCAGAACCTATGCGCTGCTCAGGATACCTAGCCCTGGCTGGCCCTAGATAGGTGCAGAACCTATGCGCTGAGCAGGATACCTAGCCCTGGCTGGCCTTAGATAGGTGCAGAACCTATGCGCTGAGCAGGATACCTAGCCCTGGCTGGCCTTAGATAGGTGCAGAACCTATGCGCTGCTCAGGATACCTAGCCCTGGCTGGCCTTAGATAGGTGCAGAACCTATGCGCTGCTCAGGATACCTAGCCCTGGCTGACCCTAGATAGGTGCAGAACCTATGCGCTGAGCAGGATACCTAGCCCTGGCTGACCCTAGATAGGTGCAGAACCTATGCGCTGAGCAGGATACCTAGCCCTGGCTGACCCTAGATAGGTGCAGAACCTATGCGCTGCTCAGGATACCTAGCCCTGGCTGGCCCTAGATAGGTGCAGAACCTATGCGCTGCTCAGGATACCTAGCCCTGGCTGGCCCTAGATAGGTGCAGAACCTATGCACTGAGCAGGATACCTAGCCCTGGCTGACCCTAGATAGGTGCAGAACCTATGCACTGAGCAGGATACCTAGCCCTGGCTGACCCTAGATAGGAGCAGAACCTATGCGCTGCTCAGGATACCTGGCCCTGGCTGACCCTAGATAGGAGCAGAACCTATGCGCTGCTCAGGATACCTAGCCCTGGCTGGCCCTAGATAGGTGCAGAACCTATGCACTGAGCAGGATACCTAGCCCTGGCTGACCCTAGATAGGTGCAGAACCTATGCGCTGCTCAGGATACCTGGCCCTGGCTGACCCTAGATAGGAGCAGAACCTATGCGCTGCTCAGGATACCTAGCCCTGGCTGACCCTAGATAGGTGCAGAACCTATGCGCTGCTCAGGATACCTAGCCCTGGCTGACCCTAGATAGGTGCAGAACCTATGCGCTGCTCAGGATACCTAGCCCTGGCTGGCCCTAGATAGGTGCAGAACCTATGCGTTGAGCAGGATACCTGGCCCTGGCTGACCCTAGATAGGAGCAGAAACTATGCGCTGCTCAGGATACCTGGCCCTGGCTGGCCCTAGATAGGAGCAGAACCTATGCGCTGCTCAGGATACCTGGCCCTGGCTGGCCCTAGATAGGTGCAGAACCTATGCGCTGCTCAGGATACCTAGCCCTGGCTGGCCCTAGATAGGAGCAGAACCTATGCGCTGCTCAGGATACCTAGCCCTGGCTGACCCTAGATAGGAGCAGAACCTATGCGCTGCTCAGGAGACCTAGCCCTGGCTGACCCTAGATAGGTGCAGAACCTATGCGCTGAGCTGGATACCTAGCCCTGGCTGGCCCTAGATAGGTGCAGAACCTATGCGCTGAGCTAGATACCTGGCCCTGGCTGACCCTAGATAGGTGCAGAACCTATGCGCTGCTCAGGATACCTAGCCCTGGCTGGCCCTAGATAGGAGCAGAACCTATGCGCTGCTCAGGATACCTAGCCCTGGCTGGCCCTAGATAGGAGCAGAACCTATGCGCTGCTCAGGATACCTAGCCCTGGCTGGCCCTAGATAGGTGCAGAACCTATGCGCTGAGCTGGATACCTAGCCCTGGCTGGCCCTAGATAGGTGCAGAACCTATGCGCTGCTCAGGATACCTAGCCCTGGCTGACCCTAGATAGGAGCAGAACCTATGCGCTGCTCAGGATACCTAGCCCTGGCTGACCCTAGATAGGAGCAGAACCTATGCGCTGCTCAGGATACCTAGCCCTGGCTGGCCCTAGATAGGTGCAGAACCTATGCGCTGAGCTGGATACCTAGCCCTGGCTGGCCCTAGATAGGTGCAGAACCTATGCGCTGCTCAGGATACCTAGCCCTGGCTGGCCCTAGATAGGTGCAGAACCTATGCGCTGAGCTGGATACCTAGCCCTGGCTGGCCCTAGATAGGTGCAGAACCTATGCGCTGAGCAGGATACCTAGCCCTGGCTGACCCTAGATAGGTGCAGAACCTATGCGCTGAGCAGGATACCTAGCCCTGGCTGGCCCTAGATAGATTCTGCATCTATGTGTCGAGCAGGATATCTAGCCCTAGATAGGTTCCGCACCTATGCTCCAAGCAGGATACCTGGCCCTGGCTGACCCTGATCTAGGCCCTAGGTAGGGAACAAATGGGATGAGCGCTTAGTCGACCCCATTAAGCTCTAAGGAAAACACAGGGATAACAAACAAGGGAAAATAAACAACTTATCTTCAAGAAGATTCCGGAAGAGGGACTGTAACATGCAACAAAGTTACTCCAGATGAGTGCAAGCCGCCTGCTTGCACTCAGGATCTTTAGTTAGGTAGAGCTATCACCAGCACAGACCAGAAGGGAATAAGAGTATATAATGAAACCAATGAAAGGGGTGATGAAAACAGCTGAAAGGGTGAAGGACTCCACAGGGTCCTAAAGGGAAAGGGATGAACCTCAAGCAGGGGAGATACATAAGATACCATATGCAGTAAGCAGTAATAGAAGGTCAGGGAGCAGTTTGCACAGCCAGGACTGTCTGTCACTCGTGACAGGTATAAAGTCTCAGGACTGCAAGATCAGACTACGCAGGGCTGGTTTGTAGTCTGTAACCATGGAGATACATGGCTGTGGAGAGGAGCTGTGTACACAAAACGGTAATTTTTAGGATTTTTACATAATTGCAGGCTTATTGCTACATTGTAGCAAAAAGGCCAGGAAGGATTGTCATGGGGAAATCGGCAGGACTTGGCTCCTCCATACATTATGCCGGCGGCTCATTAATAGCCTCGGTCGTCCGGTATTTACAGAAAGACATAACTGCGGAGCGTGAACGCCGCGCTCAGACAGGACGAGCTTATCTCCGCCATTCAGGCTCCTTACACTGAATACTCGCCATTTCCGCGGATATGACACGCGGGAGGATTGGGCGATTATTACCGCAATCAGCTCTTATTAAAAGCCGGACGCACTTCAATAACTCCCTCTGCAATTATAGGACGGTTTCGGGTATTAACCCTTTCGTCACCTGCAGATTCCAAAAAGGTGCAGTTAATTTGAACTAAAATGCCAGAATTCAGCATCCCTCCAGTCACTACCAAAGCTGCAGTAAAGACTTATCCCCGGCTGCATGGATGGAAGCATCGAACGGAGCTTTTTATGAAGACTCCCTCCCTGGAGAGTTCGGGGGACGCCGGCAGAATATTGATGCTTTGGATGTGACTCAAGGCCAGTGCAATGTCGGAGGCGCGCGGCCCGGAGAGGGTTAATCCCGGCACATTTTCGCTGGTGCTTCTGTTTTGCCTTCATCTGTCAGAGAAGGAGACTGATAAATATTAAAACATATTCCGGCTTCAAAGGGAATGTGACAGCGACTCTCCGCACAACCCGCTCTATATACTGTGAAATTACACCAACAGCCGCAAAGATGATTGAATGTCACATGGAGCCGCGCACCTCGCCCATCACACCTCAGGCAGAGCTGAAATCCGAAAACTGGGGAGAAGAAGACACCGAAGTATGTCTCCAGCCCGAGAGAACAGCAAAAGCCACAAGAACAAACACCATAGCTTGTATCTACTCTGTATTATACTCCAGAGCTGCACTCACTATTCTGCTGGTGCAGTCACTGTGTACATACATTACATTACTGATCCTGAGTTACCTCCTGTATTATACTCCAGAGCTGCACTCACTATTCTGCTGGTGCAGTCACTGTGTACATACATTACATTACTTATCCTGAGTTACCTCCTGGATTATACCCAGAGCAGCACTCACTATTCTGCTGGTGCAGTCACTGTGTACATACATTACATTACTTATCCTGAGTTACCTCCTGGATTATACCCAGAGCAGCACTCACTATTCTGCTGGTGCAGTCACTGTGTACATACATTACATTACTGATCCTGAGTTACCTCCTGTATTATACCCAGAGCAGCACTCACTATTCTGCTGGTGCAGTCACTGTGTACATACATTACATTACTTATCCTGAGTTACCTCCTGGATTATACCCAGAGCAGCACTCACTATTCTGCTGGTGCAGTCACTGTGCACATACATTACATTACTGATCCTGAGTTACCTCCTGTATTATACTCCAGAGCTGCACTCACTATTCTGCTTGTGCAGTCACTGTGTACATACATTACATTACTTATCCTGAGTTACCTCCTGTATTATACTCCAGAGCTGCACTCACTATTCTGCTGGAGCAGTCACTATGTATATACATTACATTACTGATCCTGAGTTACCTCCTGTATTATACTCCAGAGCTGCACTCACTATTCTGCTGGTGCAGTCACTGTGTACATACATTACATCACTGATCCTGAGCTACCTCCTGTATTATACTCCAGAGCTGCACTCACTATTCTGCTGGTGCAGTCACTGTGTACATACATTACTGATCCTGTGTTACCTCCTGTATTATACTCCAGAGCTGCACTCACTTTTTGTAATGTGTGCACACAGTGACTTCACCAGCAGAATAGTGAGTTCAGCTCTGGAGTGTAATACAGAGTGTTATGATAGGGGACACTTTATTCTTTTGGTTATAGACATACATGTTTGAGTTTATTAAGAAAACTCTTGTAACTTAATGACCCTTGTGTAATCTTCCCAGCTCCCTCTGGTCCCCCCTTGATTTTTCCATTCCGGCAGAGAGCGGACTATACCCAGCATATATTACGGTTGTATTTTGTGCGTCGAGTGTCAGTAACACAAGGATCATCCAGAACCTGGACTAATGGGCGATATCAGAAAAAGCATCAGATGAAGCAATCTGCAGATGAGCGCAGCTCCGGCTCCATCCTGCGAGCAGCTACCTGCGCACATAAATAACCATCACTGTCCCTTTAATCGAGTTCAGTTTATGACAATATTACAACACAAAATATTCACAGCGTAATTCATGCACCCGCCGCGCCCATAAATCTCAAGGAGAGGAAATGTATTTTTCCTGAATTGCCGCCAGAAACAGCAAAAGCATAAATAAGAGGGAGGCTCTGCAGCTCTAAATGAGTGTGTGTCTGTAATCCTGCACAGGACGGCGGCCACGGACGTACACAGCCGCCTGCAGAAGAAGGTGGTGGAGCCGCCGCGCAGAACAAGGGGCGCAAAAGAAGCAAAAAGGTGGTGGAGCCGCCGCGCAAAACAAGGGGCGCAAAAGCAGCAAAAAGGTGGTGGAGCCGCCGCGCAGAACAAGGGGCACAAAAGCAGCAAAAAGGTGGTGGAGCTGCCGAGCAGAACAAGGGGCGCAAAAGAAGCAAAAAGGTGGTGGAGCCGCCGCGCAGAACAAGGGGCACAAAAGCAGCAAAAAGGTGGTGGAGCCGCCGCGCAGAACAAGGGGCGCAAAAGAAGCAAAAAGGTGGTGGAGCCGCTGCGCAGAACAAGGGGCGCAAAAGAAGCAAAAAGGTGGTGGAGCCGCTGCGCAGAACAAGGGGCGCAAAAGAAGCAAAAAGGTGGTGGAGCCGCTGCGCAGAACAAGGGGCGCAAAAGAAGCAAAAAGGTGGTGGAGCCGCCGCGCAAAACAAGGGGCGCAAAAGCAGCAAAAAGGTGGTGGAGCCGCCGCGCAGAACAAGGGGCACAAAAGCAGCAAAAAGGTGGTGGAGCTGCCGAGCAGAACAAGGGGCGCAAAAGAAGCAAAAAGGTGGTGGAGCCGCCGCGCAGAACAAGGGGCACAAAAGCAGCAAAAAGGGGTGGAGCCACCGCGCAGAACAAGGGGCGCAAAAGAAGCAAAAAGGTGGTGGAGCCACCGCGCAGAACAAGGGGCGCAAAAGAAGCAAAAAGGTGGTGGAGTCACCGCGCAGAACAAGGGGCGCAAAATCAGAAAAAAGGTGGTGGAGTCACCGCGCAGAACAAGGGGCGCAAAAGCAGCAAAAAGGTGCTGGAGCCGCCGCGCAGAACAAGGGGTGCAAAAGAAGCAAAAAGGTGGTGGAGCCGCCGCGCAGAACAAGGGGCGCAAAAGAAGCAAAAAGGTGCTGGAGTCGCCGCGCAAAACAAGGGGCGCAAAAGAAACAAAAAGGTGCTGGAGCCGCCGCGCAGAACAAGGGGCGCAAAATCAGAAAAAAGGTGGTGGAGCCGCCACGCAGAACAAGGGGCGCAAAAGCAGCAAAAAGGTGGTGGAGCCGCCGCGCAAAACAAGGGGCGCAAAAGCAGCAAAAAGGTGGTGGAGCCGCCGCGCAGAACAAGGGGCGCAAAAGAAGCAAAAAGGTGGTGGAGCCGCCGCGCAAAACAAGGGGCGCAAAAGCAGCAAAAAGGTGGTGGAGCCGCCGCGCAAAACAAGGGGCGCAAAAGCAGCAAAAAGGTGGTGGAGCCGCCGCGCAGAACAAGGGGCACAAAAGCAGCAAAAAGGTGGTGGAGCTGCCGAGCAGAACAAGGGGCGCAAAAGAAGCAAAAAGGTGGTGGAGCCGCCGCGCAGAACAAGGGGCACAAAAGCAGCAAAAAGGTGGTGGAGCCACCGCGCAGAACAAGGGGCGCAAAAGAAGCAAAAAGGTGGTGGAGCCACCGCGCAGAACAAGGGGCGCAAAAGAAGCAAAAAGGTGGTGGAGTCACCGCGCAGAACAAGGGGCGCAAAATCAGAAAAAAGGTGGTGGAGTCACCGCGCAGAACAAGGGGCGCAAAAGCAGCAAAAAGGTGCTGGAGCCGCCGCGCAGAACAAGGGGTGCAAAAGAAGCAAAAAGGTGGTGGAGCCGCCGCGCAGAACAAGGGGCGCAAAAGAAGCAAAAAGGTGCTGGAGTCGCCGCGCAAAACAAGGGGCGCAAAAGAAACAAAAAGGTGCTGGAGCCGCCGCGCAGAACAAGGGGCGCAAAATCAGAAAAAAGGTGGTGGAGTCACCGCGCAGAACAAGGGGCGCAAAAGCAGCAAAAAGGTGGTGGAGCCGCCGCGCAGAACAAGGGGTGCAAAAGAAGGAAAAAGATGCTAAAGCCACGGGGAAGCACAAGGGGTGCAAAAGAAGCAAAAAGGTGGTGGAGCCGCCGCGCAGAACAAGGGACGCAAAAGACCATGGGCACAGCTGCCTGCAGAAGAAGGTGCTGGAGCCCAGCACAGAACAAAGGGTGCAAAAGACCATGGACACACAGACACCTGCAGAAAAAGGTAGTGGAGCCGCCGCGCAGAACAAGGAGCGTAAAAGAAGCAAAAAGGGGGTGGAGCCTCTGGGCAAAACATGGGGGACAAAAGAAGCAAAAAGGTGGTGGAGTCGCCGGCAGAACAAGGGGTGCAAAAGGTGCAAAAAGGTGCTGGAGCCGCCGGGCAGGACAAGGGGCGTAAAAGACCATGGACACACAGCCGCCTGCAGAAGAAGGTGGTGGAGCCGCCGCGCAGAACAACGGGCGCAAAAGACCATGAACACATAGCCGCCTGCAGAAGAAGGTGGTGGAGCCGCCGCGCAGAACAAGGGGCGCAAAACACCATGAACACATAGCCGCCTGCAGAAGAAGGTAGTGGAGCCGCCGTGCAGAACAAGGGGTGCAAAAGAAGCAAAAAGGTGGTGGAGCTGCCGCGCAGAACAAGGGGCGGAAAAGAAGCAAAAAGATGGTGGAGCCGCCGTGCAGAACAAAGGGCACAAATAAAGCAAACAGGGGGGGTGGAGCCGCCGCACAGAACAAGGGGCGCAAAAGAAGCAAAAAGGTAGTGGAGCCGACGGACAAAAAAAGGGGCGCAAAAGATACAAAAAGTGGTGGAGCCGCCACGCAGAACAAGGGGCGCAAAAGATACAAAAAGGTGCTGGAGCCGCCGCGCAGAACAAGGGGCGCAAAAGATACAAAAAGGTGGTGGAGCTGCCGAGCAGAACAAGGGGCGCAAAAGATACAAAAAGGTGGTGGAGCCGCCACGCAGAACAAGGGGCGCAAAAGATACAAAAAGGTGGTGGAGCCGCCACGCAGAACAAGGGGTGCAAAAGATACAAAAAGGTGGTGGAGCTGCCGCGCAGAACAAGGGGCGCAAAAGATACAAAAAGGTGCTGAAGCCGCCGCGCAGAACAAGAGGCGCAAAAGATACAAAAAGGTGCTGAAGCCGCCGCGCAGAACAAGGGGTGCAAAAGATGCAAAAAGGTGGTGGAGCTGCCCAGCAGAACAAGGGGCGCAAAAGATGCAAAAAGGTGGTGGAGCTGCCGGGCAGAACAAGGGTGCAAAAGAAGGAAAAAGGTGGTGGAGCTGCCGGGCAGAACAAGGGGCGCAAAAGAAGCAAAAAGGTGGTGGAGCCGCCGGGCAGAACAAGGGGCACAAAAGCTGCAAAAAGGTGGTGGAGCCGCCGGACAGAACAAGGGGCGCAAAAGAAGCAAAAAAGTGGTGGAGCCGCCGGGCATAACAAGGGGCACAAATGATGCAAAAATGGTGGTGGAGCAGCCGCGCAGAACAAGTGGTGCAAAAGAAGCAAAAAGGTGGTGGAGTCGCCGGCAGAACAAGGGGCGCAAAAGGTGCAAAAAGGTGGTGGAGCCACCGGGCAGGACAAGGGGCGTAAAAGACCATGGACACACAGCCGCCTGCAGAAGAAGGTGGTGGAGCCGCCGCGCAGAACAAGGGGCGCAAAAGACCATGAACACATAGCCGCCTGCAGAAGAAGGTGGTGGAGCCGCCGCGCAGAACAAGGGGCGCAAAAGACCATGAACACATAGCCGCCTGCAGAAGAAGGTGGTGGAGCCGCCGTGCAGAACAAGGGGCGCAAAAGAAGCAAAAAGATGGTGGAGCCGCCGTGCAGAACAAGGGGCACAAATAAAGCAAACAGGGGGGGTGGAGCAGCCGCACAGAACAAGGGGCGCAAAAGAAGCAAAAAGGTAGTGGAGCCGACGGACAAAAAAAGGGGCGCAAAATATACAAAAAGGTGGTGGAGCCGCCACGCAGAACAAGGGGTGCAAAAGATACAATAAGGTGGTGGAGCCGCCGCGCAGAACAAGGGGCGCAAAAGATACAAAAAGGTGGTGGAGCCGCCGCGCAGAACAAGGGGCGCAAAAGATACAAAAAGGTGGTGGAGCCGCCGCGCAGAACAAGGGGCGCAAAAGATACAAAAAGGTGGTGGAGCCGCTGCGCAGAACAAGGGGAGCAAAAGATGCAAAAAGGTGGTATAGCTGCCGAGCAGAACAAGGGGCGCAAAAGATGCAAAAAGGTGGTGGAGCTGCCGCGCAGAACAAGGGGCGCAAAAGATGCAAAAAGGTGGTGGAGCTGCCGGGCAGAACAAGGGTGCAAAAGAAGGAAAAAGGTGGTGGAGCTGCCGAGCAGAACAAGGGGCGCAAAAGAAGCAAAAAGGTGGTGGAGCCGCCGGACAGAACAAGGGGCACAAAAGAAGCAAAAAGGTGGTGGAGCCGCCGGACAGAACAAGGGGCACAAAAGAAGCAAAAAGGTGGTGTAGCTGCCGGGCAGAACAAGGGGCGCAACAGACCGTGGAAAGGGAATGTATCAGAAGAAAATCACCGGCTGGATACATTCGGCTTCTGTGATACATTTGTTTTTTTGTTTATTTATTGTAGCAATCATTTTTAGTAATAAACACTTTTCGCATTGGTCGTTTGCTTTTCGCTTCTTTTCCTCCAAAGGGTCTTTTTTTCAGCCGGGCACAAAAATAGAGAACTGGGAAAAGTGAAGATTCAAGGCTCGTCACGACTTTGAATGCTACAATTAATCCTGGGAGATTGACTTTACTATCGGAGATGAAGGAGAAGCCGAGGCGACACATTCAGCCGGAGGATGACATTAATAGAATGAACCTGAGGTGAGGATGGAGGATATGCAGAGTACAAGGAGCGAGCGACAATCACCGCACACAACCGAGGCACAAGTCACTTCATAGGATTCTTATTGCTTCTTTTCTTCCATTTAGGTCAAACTAATTTTTTTTTAAGAAAAAGAAATATTGCAGGAAACGGATTGATGTCGAGAAATAGGGAAACAGCGCCACTCATGGCCACAGGTGGGATCTGGGATTGCAGCTGAGCTCATAGGACAATGCAGGGGCTGATACAGTAACACACGATTCTGCACACGGGCAGGTGGTTCCTAATCCTGTGCAACCGATGGTGCACCACAGCCGGAAAACGTATGTGCACCCCTGTGCATCACTCTACATATAAAGTGTAAGCTACAAAAAAATTCAGCTCTGGAGTATAATACAGGAGGTAACGCAGGATCAGTAATGTAATGCATGTACACAGTGACTGCACCAGCAGAATAGTGAGTGCAGCTCTGGAGTATAATACAGGAGGTAACTCAGGATCAGTAATGTATGTACACAGTGACTGCACCAGCAGAATAGTGAGTGCAGCTCTGGAGTATAATACAGGAGGTAACTCAGGATCAGTAATGTATGTACACAGTGACTGCACCAGCAGAATAGTGAGTGCAGCTCTGGAGTATAACACAGGAGGTAACTCAGGATCAGTAATGTAATGTATGTACACAGTGACTGCACCAGCAGAATAGTGAGTGCAGCTCTGGAGTATAATACAGGAGGTAGCTCAGGATCAGTAATGTAATGTATGTACACAGTGACTGCACCAGCAGAATAGTGAGTGCAGCTCTGGAGTATAATACAGGAGGTAACTCAGGATCAGTAATGTAATGCATGTACACAGTGACTGCACCAGCAGAATAGTGAGTGCAGCTCTGGAGTATAATGCAGGAGGTAGCTCAGGATCAGTAATGTAATGTATGTACACAGTGACTGCACCAGCAGAATAGTGAGTGCAGCTCTGGAGTATAATACAGGAGGTAGCTCAGGATCAGTAATGTAATGTATGTACACAGTGACTGCACCAGCAGAATAGTGAGTGCAGCTCTGCAGTATAATACAGGAGGTAGCTCAGGATCAGTAATGTATGTGCACAGTGACTGCACCAGCAGAATAGTGAGTGCAGCTCTGGAGTGTAATACAGGATCAGTAATGTAATGTATGTACACAGTGACTGCACCAGCAGAATAGTGAGTGCAGCTCTGGAGTATAATACATGGTGTAAGGATCAGTACAGGATAATGGTACATATATACAGTGCCTCCAGGTCTGATGTAGATGGCGTCTATATGTGGAGGGATTACATATGGTTTATGAGAAGGATGTAATTGCAGGAAATTGCCGGCCATTGTGTGATTTCGGCAGTAGATGTGGAGGCATTAGCGCTAATCATGGCTGTGATTGTCGTCCTCATCCTCCATTCTGCGGAGCGTATCTTCCATTAGTGACAATATAAGATATCGGAGCCGCTATATTCTTCTACATATACAATCAGACAATGCGGCGGCTCCTGGCGGCGTCATCCGTCCGCCGCGCTGGTTACATTGCTTTATGGATTTCTGTATCTGCTGCTCTGAAATCTGATTATCTTTCTATTCCCCATCTGTTGGTATAAATCACAGTCACCGGGGGGGTGCACTCACTTCTGCTGTTTGTCTCTTATATTTGTTCTCGGTTTCCTCTGACGTGCGGCGGTCATTGTCTGGGTAGTGTTACTTTGTAGAGGGTTTATTTTCTGTGGTTTGTGCTCATTGCAAGATCCTGCAATCGACTGTCGGAACAGCGCCCCCATCTGATTATGGCCATGGATTGTCATTGCACCCACATTCCTTAGGTCACTGATTAGCCGAAATCGAGCAGCTGCAAAAGCGACAACTTCCATCATCCGTGGAGCTGGAGAACCACAGAGCTTCAAAGCATTGGACTAGGCAATCTCATGCTCTCCAATAAACTACAACTCCCAGCAATCCCTGACAGTCACAAGCTGCCCGGGCATGCTGGGAGTTGTAGTTTACAATGGCTGGAGTGCCATAGTGTTCTAATAATATGGTAACAACAAACAAAAACATTTGCCTCGAGACAGACGAGTGTGGAATAAGAGAAGGAGGAAGAGAGACGAGTGTGGAAGAAGAGAAGGAGGAAGAGAGACGAGTGTGGAATAAGAGAAGGAGGAAGACAGACGAGTGTGGAAGAAGAGAAGGAGGAAGAGAGACGAGTGTGGAAGAAAAGGAGGAAGAGAGGTGAGTGTGGAAGAAGAGAATGAGGAAGAGAGACGAGTGTGGAAGAAGAGAAGGAGGAAGAGAGACGAGTGTGGAAGAAAAGGAGGAAGAGAGGTGAGTGTGGAAGAAGAGAATGAGGAAGAGAGGTGAGTGTGGAAGAAGAGAAGGAGGAAGAGAGACGAGTGTGGAAGAAGAGAAGGAGGAAGAGAGACGAGTGTGGAAGAAGAGAAGGAGGAAGAGAGACGAGTGTGGAAGAAGAGAAGGAGGAAGACAGACAAGTGTGGAAGAAGAGAATGAGGAAGACAGACGAGTGTGGAAGAAGAGAATGAGGAAGAGAGACGAGTGTGGAAGAAGAGAAGGAGGAAGAGAGACGAGTGTGGAAGAAGAAAGAGAGGAAAACAGACGAGTGTGGAAGAAGAGAAGGAGGAAGAGAGACGAGTGTGGAAGAAGAGGAGGAGGAAGACAGACGAGTGTGGAAGAAGAAAGAGAGGAAAACAGACGAGTGTGGAAGAAGAGAAGGAGGAAGAGAGACGAGTGTGGAAGAAGAGGAGGAGGAAGACAGACGAGTGTGGAATAAGAGAAGGAGGAAGACAGACGAGTGTGGAAGAAGAGAAGGAGGAAGAGAGACGAGTGTGGAAGAAGAGAAGGAGGAAGAGAGACGAGTGTGGAAGAAGAGAAGGAGGAAGACAGACGAGTGTGGAAGAAGAGAAGGAGGAAGACAGACGAGTGTGGAAGAAGAGAAGGAGGAAGAGAGACGAGTGTGGAAGAAGAGAAGGAGGAAGACAGACGAGTGTGGAAGAAGAGAATGAGGAAGAGAGACGAGTGTGGAAGAAGAGAAGGAGGAAGAGAGACGAGTGTGGAAGAAGAGAAGGAGGAAGACAGACGAGTGTGGAAGAAGAAAGAGAGGAAAACAGACGAGTGTGGAAGAAGAGAAGGAGGAAGAGAGACGAGTGTGGAAGAAGAGGAGGAGGAAGACAGACGAGTGTGGAAGAAGAGAAGGAGGAAGAGAGACGAGTGTGGAAGAAGAGAAGGAGGAAGACAGACGAGTGTGGAAGAAGAGAATGAGGAAGAGAGACGAGTGTGGAAGAAGAAAGAGAGGAAAACAGACGAGTGTGGAAGAAGAGAAGGAGGAAGAGAGACGAGTGTGGAAGAAAAGGAGGAGGAAGAGAGACGAGTGTGGAAGAAGAGAAGGAGGAAGACAGACGAGTGTGGAATAAGAGAAGGAGGAAGAGAGACGAGTGTGGAAGAAGAGAAGGAGGAAGAGAGACGAGTGTGGAAGAAAAGAAGGAGGAAGAGAGACGAGTGTGGAAGAAGAGAAGGATGAAGAGAGACGAGTGTGGAAGAAGAGAAGGATGAAGAGAGACGAGTGTGGAAGAAGAGAAGGATGAAGAGAGACGAGTGTGGAAGAAGAGGAGGAAGAGAGACGAGTGTGGAAGAAGAGAAGGAGGAAGAGAGACGAGTGTGGAAGAAGAGAAGGAGGAAGAGAGACGAGTGTGGAAGAAGAGAAGGAGGAAGAGAGACGAGTGTGTAGGAAAAGGACGAGGAAGAGAGACGAGTGTGGAAGAAGAGAAGGAGGAAGAGAGACGAGTGTGGAAGAAAAGAAGGAGGAAGAGAGACGAGTGTGGAAGAAAAGAAGGAGGAAGAGAGACGAGTGTGGAAGAAAAGGACGAGGAAGAGAAACAAGTGTGGAAGAAGAGAAGGAGGAAGAGAGAGACGAGTGTGGAAGAAGAGAAGGAGGAAGAGAGACGAGTGTGGAAGAAAAGGACGAGGAAGAGAAACGAGTGTGGAAGAAGAGAAGGAGGAAGAGAGACGAGTGTGGAAGAAGAAAAGGAGGAAGAGAGACGAGTGTGGAAGAAGAGGAGGAAGAGAGACGAGTGTGGAAGAAGAGAGGGAGGAAGAGAGACGAGTGTGGAAGAAGAGAAGGAGGAAAACAGACAAGTGTGGAAGAAGAGAAGGAGAAAGAGAAACGAGTATGAAAGAGGAGGAGGAAGAGAAATGAGTATGGAAGAAGAGAAGGAGGACGAGAGTGAAAGAAAAAGGAGGAAGAAAACAGGAGAGTGTGGAAGAAGAAAAGGAGGAAGACAGATGAGTGTGGGAGAAAAGGGGGAGAAAGACAGACGAGTGTGGGAGAAAAGGAGGAGGAAGAAAGACGAGTGTGGACAAAAGGAGGAGCAAGACAGACGAGTGTGGGAGAAGAGAAGGAGGAAGAGAGACGAGAGTGAAAGAAAAAGGAGGAGGAAGAGAGACGAGTGTGGAAGAAGAGAAGGAGGAAGTAATAACAGGAGTCTGGAGGAGAACACAGGAGTTTGAAAGAGAATAGAGTTGTCTGGAAGAGAATAGAGTCGTCTGGAAGAGAACAGAGGTGTCTAGAAAGGAACAGAGGCATCTGGAAGAGAACAGAGGCATCTGGAAAGGAACAGAGGCGTCTGGAAAGGAACAGAGGCGTCTGGAAGAGAGTAGAAGAGTCTGGATGAGAACAGAAGAGTCTGAAGGAGAACACAGGAGTCTGGAGGAGAACACAGGAGTCTGGAGGAGAAGGACAGGAGCCTGGAGGAGAACACAGGAGTCTGGAGGAGGATCACAGGAGTCTGGAGGAGAACACAGGAGTCTGGAGGAGGAACACAGGAGTCTGGAGAAGAACACAGGAGTCTGGAGGAGAAGGACAGGAGCCTGGAGGAGAACACAGGAGTCTGGAGAAGAACACAGGAGTCTGGAGGAGAACACAGGAGTCTGGAGAAGAACACAGGAGTCTGGAGAAGAACACAGGAGTCTGGAGAAGAACACAGGAGTCTGGAGAAGAACACAGGAGTCTGGAGAAGAACACAGGAGTCTGGAGAAGAACACAGGAGTCTGGAGGAGAACACAGGAGTCTGGAGGAGGAACACAGGAGTCTGGAGGAGAACACAGGAGTCTGGAGAAGAACACAGGAGTCTGGAGGAGAACACAGGAGTCTGGAGGAGAACACAGGAGTCTGGAGGAGAACACAGGAGTCTGGAGGAGAACACAGGAGTCTGGAGGAGAACACATGAGTCTGGAGGAGAACACAGGAGTCTGGAGGAGAACACATGAGTCTGGAGGAGAACACAGGAGTCTGGAGGAGGAACACAGGAGTCTGGAGGAGAACACAGGAGTCTGGAGGAGAACACAGGAGTCTGGAGGAGAACACAGGAGTCTGGAGGAGAACACAGGAGTCTGGAGGAGAACACAGGAGTCTGGAGGAGGAACACAGGAGTCTGGAGGAGGAACACAGGAGTCTGGAGGAGGAACACAGGAGTCTGGAGG
This sequence comes from Anomaloglossus baeobatrachus, assembly GCF_048569485.1. NCBI lineage: Eukaryota > Metazoa > Chordata > Amphibia > Anura > Aromobatidae > Anomaloglossus > Anomaloglossus baeobatrachus. The sequence goes on from NC_134362.1 coordinate 205,643,568, forward strand.
AGAACACAGGAGTCTGGAGAAGAACACAGGAGTCTGGAGAAGAACACAGGAGTCTGGAGGAAAACACAGGAGTCTGGAGGAGAACACAGGAGTCTGGAGGAGAACACAGGAGTCTGGAGAAGAACACAGGAGTCTGGAGGAGAACACAGGAGTCTGGAGGAGAACACAGGAGTCTGGAGGAGGAACACAGGAGTCTGGAGGAGAACACAGGAGTCTGGAGGAGAACACAGGAGTCTGGAGGAGAACACAGGAGTCTGGAGAAGAACACAGGAGTCTGGAGGAGAACACAGGAGTCTGGAGGAGAAGGACAGGAGTCTGGAGGAGAACACAGGAGTCTGGAGGAGGAACACAGGAGTCTGGAGGAGGAACACAGGAGTCTGGAGGAGAACACAGGAGTCTGGAGGAGGAACACAGGAGTCTGGGGGAGAACACAGGAGTCTGGAGGAGAACACAGGAGTCTGGAGGAGAACACAGGAGTCTGGAGGAGAACACAGGAGTCTGGAGAAGAACACAGGAGTCTGGAGGAGAACACAGGAGTCTGGAGGAGACGGACAGGAGTCTGGAGGAGAACACAGGAGTCTGGAGGAGGAACACAGGAGTCTGGAGGAGGAACACAGGAGTCTGGAGGAGAACACAGGAGTCTGGAGGAGGAACACAGGAGTCTGGGGGAGAACACAGGAGTCTGGAGGAGGACACAGGAGTCTGGAGAAGAACACAGGAGTCTGGAGGAGAACACAGGAGTCTGGAAGAGGAACACAGGAGTCTGGAGGAGAACACAGGAGTCTGGAGGAGGAACACAGGAGTCTGAAGGAGAACACAGGAGTCTGGAGGAGGAACACAGGAGTCTGGAGGAGAACACAGGAGTCTGGAGGAGGAACACAGGAGTCTGGAGGAGAACACAGGAGTCTGGAGAAGAACACAGGAGTCTGGAGGAGAACACAGGAGTCTGGAGAAGAACACAGGAGTCTGGAGAAGAACACAGGAGTCTGGAGAAGAACACAGGAGTCTGGAGAAGAACACAGGAGTCTGGAGGAGAACACAGGAGTCTGGAGGAGGAACACGGGAGTCTGGTGGAGAACACAGGAGTCTGGTGGAGAACACAGGAGTCTGGAGGAGGAACACGGGAGTCTGGAGGAGAACACAGGAGTTGGAGGAGAACACAGGAGTCTGGAGAAGAACACAGGAGTCTGGAGAAGAACAAAGGAGTCTGGAGGAGGAACACAGGAGTCTGGAGGAGAACACAGGAGTCTGGAGGAGGAGGACAGGAGCCTGGAGGAGAACACAGGAGTCTGGAGGAGGAACACAGGAGCCTGGAGGAGAAGGACAGGAGCCTGGAGGAGAACACAGGAGTCTGGAGAAGAACACAGGAGTCTGGAGGAGAACACAGGAGTCTGGAGGAGAACACAGGAGTCTGGAGAAGAACACAGGAGTCTGGAGAAGAACACAGGAGTCTGGAGGAGAACACAGGAGTCTGGAGAAGAACACAGGAGTCTGGAGAAGAACACAGGAGTCTGGAGGAGAACACAGGAGTCTGGAGGAGAACACAGGAGTCTGGAGGAGAACACAGGAGTCTGGAGAAGATCACAGGAGTCTGGAGGAGGAACACAGGAGTCTGGAGGAGAACACAGGAGTCTGGAGAAGAACACAGGAGTCTGGAGAAGAACACAGGAGTCTGGAGAAGAACACAGGAGTCTGGAGGAGGAACACAGGAGTCTGGAGGAGAACACAGGAGTCTGGAGGAGGAACACAGGAGTCTGGAGGAGAACACAAGAGTCTGGAGGAGGAACACAGGAGTCTGGAGGAGAACACAGGAGTCTGGAGGAGAACACAGGAGTCTGGAGAAGAACACAGGAGTCTGGAGAAGAGCACAGGAGTCTGGAGGAGGAACACAGGAGTCTGGAGGAGAACACAGGAGTCTGGAGGAGAACACAGGAGTCTGGAGGAGAAGGACAGGAGCCTGGAGGAGAACACAGGAGTCTGGAGGAGAACACAGGAGTCTGGAGGAGAACACAGGAGTCTGGAGAAGAACACAGGAGTCTGGAGGAGAACACAGGAGTCTGGAGGAGAACACAGGAGTCTGGAGAAGAACACAGGAGTCTGGAGGAGAACACAGGAGTCTGGAGGAGGAACACAGGAGTCTGGAGGAGGAACACAGGAGTCTGGAGGAGAACACAGGAGTCTGGAGGAGAACACACGAGTCTGGAGGAGAACACACGAGTCTGGAGGAGAACACAGGAGTCTGGAGAAGAACACAGGAGTCTGGAGGAGAACACAGGAGTCTGGAGGAGGAACACGTGAGTCTGGTGGAGAACACAGGAGTCTGGAGGAGGAACACAGGAGTCTGGAGGAGAACACAGGAGTCTGGAGGAGAACACAGGAGTCTGGAGAAGAACACAGGAGTCTGGAGAAGAACACAGGAGTCTGGAGGAGGAACACAGGAGTCTGGAGGAGAACACAGGAGTCTGGAGGAGAACACAGGAGTCTGGAGGAGGAGGACAGGAGCCTGGAGGAGAACACAGGAGTCTGGAGGAGAACACAGGAGTCTGGAGGAGAACACAGGAGTCTGGAGGAGGAGGACGGGAGCCTGGAGGAGAACACAGGAGTCTGGAGGAGGAACACAGGAGTCTGGAGGAGAAGGACAGGAGCCTGGAGGAGAACACAGGAGTCTGGAGAAGAACACAGGAGTCTGGAGGAGAACACAGGAGTCTGGAGGAGAACACAGGAGTCTGGAGGAGAACACAGGAGTCTGGAGAAGAACACAGGAGTCTGGAAAAGAACACAGGAGTCTGGAGGAGAATACAGGAGTCTGGAGAAGAACACAGGAGTCTGGAGAAGAACACAGGAGTCTGGAGGAGAACACAGGAGTCTGGAGGAGAACACAGGAGTCTGGAGGAGAACACAGGAGTCTGGAGAAGAACACAGGAGTCTGGAGGAGGAACACAGGAGTCTGGAGGAGAACACAGGAGTCTGGAGAAGAACACAGGAGTCTGGAGAAGAACACAGGAGTCTGGAGAAGAACACAGGAGTCTGGAGAAGAACACAGGAGTCTGGAGGAGGAGGACAGGAGCCTGGAGGAGAACACAGGAGTCTGGAGAAGAACACAGGAGTCTGGAGGAGGACACAGGAGTCTGGAGGAGGAGGACAGGAGCCTGGAAGAGAACACAGGAGTCTGGAGGAGAACACAGGAGTTTGGAGGAGAACATAGGAGTCTGGAGGAGAACATAGGAGTCTGGAAGAGAACAGAGGAGTCTGGAGGAGAAGACAGGAGTCTGGAAGAGGGAACAAGAGACTGGAGGAAAGCACAGGAGTCTGGAGGAGGAGGAGGACAGGAGTCTGGAGGAGGAGAGAGTAGTGTGGAGGATAGAGGAGTCAGGAGAAGGACAAGGACAGATGAGTTATGAGTAGGAGAGAGGAGGTTGGAGGAGAAGATAGAGGGATGTGGAGAAGGACAGAGGAGTGTGGAGGAGGACACTGGAGTCATAGCCTTGACATCCCTCTCACATCTGAAGGTCTGGTTGACATTCTCTTTCCTACTAATGTGAGCCATTTGCAGGAGGTGTCAGGACCTGGACACTGGTGACAGCTGATCGCTTATATGGCTATGTGCACACGCTGCGTTTTGTTGACACTGCGTTTTTGTGTGTTTTTTGCCGCTAAAACCGGACAAAACGCACCCGCATGCGTTTTTACTGCGATTTGGTGCGTTTTGGATATCTGCATATTTCTGCGTTTTTCCAATGCATTGCATGGGGGGAAAACGCAGAAAAACGCAGGAAAGAATTGACATGTCCATTTTTTTTTTAAGCTCAAAAACGCAGCTTAAAAAAAAAAGTTGTGTGCGGACAGCAAAAATGAAAACTCATAGACTTTGCTGGGGAAGCAAAGTCATGCAGTTTTGAGCCCAAAAACGCACCCGAAAAACGCACTGTGTGAACTTAGCCTATGCCTCACATATGAAAATCAGGTGATGGCTCCCCTGTGCCCACAGTCCCATGCTGCGGTGTAACATGCAGCACCTGGTGCCGGCTGTGCTGCGCTGCCCGCGGTCTGGCATCACACAGATCACATCTGCTCCCAGCTTTTGATGTACCGTGCACACAATGGCGCTCTCGGCACCGGCTCGTTTCGTGTAATCTGCCGCTTCGTGCAGGAGAGTTGCGGCGCGGAGTAAATGGCATATTTCTTATTCCTGTCATGCAAACAGCAGCCTCCGATCTGAGCCCCGCGCCGCCGTCCTGTCTGCCAGCGTCTAATCAAAAGGACTCTGATCGTGGCAAGATGTTAGCGCAAAATGCGGAGATATGTTCTAATTAGAGTGACCCCTTGTCAGGAGACGTCCGTGCGAATACAAAACTGTCGCTGCTGGAACTGGCGGCAATTATGTCATTAGCAAGTCTGGGCCTGGTACAAGCGTGCTGGATCTCACCTGGACTGCGAGCGCCACTAGAGACTGGCCTGTGGGGTCTGCTGCGGGCACAGCTAAAGGGGAACCTCTCCAACTGCCACTGTCCAACTGCTGTGAGACCACAACGCCCAACATGCCCCGACAGCCTGCGGCCGTGTCAGCGCAGCACGTCTCGCTCTCTGCTCCTTACTTTATATGCAGCAGTGCTGCGCGCTCCACTCCTCCTTATGCAACAATGTATCTTTCTCAATGTTACAATGTTTCTTTATGTTACTTTTTTGCTACAATTTTTTCTTTTGCTTTCTCCTTTTTGGCCAGTTTTGTTTTCTCCCGATTGTTACCCATCATCTTAGGCTGCGTTCACACATCCAGTGATCATCCGTTAGATCGGATCTGGCAGCGAAAAATTTGTGCAAACACAAAAAAATAGATTTTTGCAGAATCGGATCCTATGGAAAACAGATTGGTTAATGATTCTGTTTTTCTTGCATTTGTAAAGGATCCGTTTGTTGCTTGCAGGATCAATCTTCATAAAAAGTAATCAGGTACGGATCTGATTTCCATAGATTTCTGTGTTAAAAAACGGATCCTGCAGAGATTAATTTTTTTCAAAACAGACAAAAACGTTTTGCACAATGGATTCTGCTGGATCCGCTCTATTGGATGATTACCGGACATGTGATCTCAGCCTATGATCTGTCCACGGTGCAGTTGTCACGACCTATTTGACTCTGCTGCTGCAGGGCTGTCGGCTTTTCCCAGGGATTGGCCTGTAGGAGGAATTTTTCTACCGTGCCATATTTCAAGGATCACGGCGCCTTATCTAGGGGTCATGTCTTGTGACATGTCTTGTGATCCGGCACCAGATATAGTTCTGCTCCGCAGCGTGATCGCTGGTTCCTGTAGGTAACTGATCCTGCCCGTCCTCCCTGTCTCCCATCCTCCTGACTGCTTCCATCCTTCCTGACTTCCATCCTCCTGTTTCCATCCTTCCTGTCTCCCGTCCTCCTGACTGTTTCCATCCTCCCTGTCTCCCGTCCTCCTGACTGTTTCCGTCCTCCCTGTCTCCCGTCCTCCTGTTTCCATCCTTCCTGTCTCCCGTCCTCCTGACTGTTTCCATCCTCCCTGTCTCCCGTCCTCCTGACTGTTTCCGTCCTCCCTGTCTCCCATCCTCCTGACTGTTTCCATCCTTCCTGTCTCCCATCCTCCTGACTGTTTCCATCCTCCCTGTCTCCCGTCCTCCTGACTGTTTCTGTCCTCCCTGTGTCCCATCCTCCTGACTGTTTCCGTCCTCCCTGTCTCCCGTCCTCCTGACTGTTTCCATCCTCCCTGTCTCCCTGACTGTTTCCTTCCTCCTTGTCTCCCATCCTCCTGACTGTTTCCTTCCTCCCTGTCTCCCATCCTCCTGACTGTTTCCGTCCTCCCTGTCTCCCGTCCTTCTGACTGTTTCCATCCTCCCTGTCTCCCTGACTGTTTCCTTCCTCCCTGTCTCCCATCCTCCTGACTGTTTCCGTCCTCCCTGTCTCCTGTCCTTCTGACTGTTTCCATCCTCCCTGTCTCCCTGACTGTTTCCATCCTCCCTGTCTCCCTGACTGTTTCCATCCTCCCTGTCTCCCATCCTCCTGACTGTTTCCTTCCTCCCTGTCTTCCATCTTCCTGACTGTTTCCATCCTCCCAGTCTCCCGTCCTCCTGACTGTTTTCGTCCTCCCTGTCTCCCGTCCTCCTGACTGTTTCCGTCCTCCCTGTCTCCCATCCTCCTGACTGTTTCCATCCTCCCAGTCTCCCGTCCTCCTGACTGTTTTCGTCCTCCCTGTCTCCCATCCTCCTGACTGTTTCCGTCCTCCCTGTCTCCCATCCTCCTGACTGTTTTCGTCCTCCCTGTCTCCCGTCCTCCTGACTGTTTTCGTCCTCCCTGTCTCCCATCCTCCTGACTGTTTCCGTCCTCCCTGTCTCCCATCCTCCTGACTGTTTCCATCCTCCCAGTCTCCCGTCCTCCTGACTGTTTTCGTCCTCCCTGTCTCCCATCCTCCTGACTGTTTCCGTCCTCCCTGTCTCCCATCCTCCTGACTGTTTTCGTCCTCCCTGTCTCCCGTCCTCCTGACTGTTTTCGTCCTCCCTGTCTCCCATCCTCCTGACTGTTTCCGTCCTCCCTGTCTCCCGTCCTCCTGACTGTTTTCGTCCTCCCTGTCTCCCATCCTCCTGACTGTTTCCGTCCTCCCTGTCTCCCGTCCTTCTGACTGTTTCCATCCTCCCTGTCTCCCATCCTCCTGACTGTTTCCATCCTCCCTGTCTCCCATCCTCCTGACTGTTTCCGTCCTCCCTGTCTCCCATCCTCCTGACTGTTTCCATCCTCCCAGTCTCCTGTTCTCCTGACTGCGTCCATCCTCCCTGACTCCCGTCCTACTTTCTCTGGCACCCTATCCGTCGCTCCTCTCCCTGTGTTTTCCCACCTTTATCTGCTCTCCCGGCTCCTGACCATGGCGTGTCACTGACTCTAGTTTCCGGGCCCCTCCGGTCCTTGACACTCTCTCTCGGCTTCTGACCCGGCTTCCCTTGACTCAGTCTCCGTCCAATCCCTGGTATTGCGTTGTCTCCTGGCTTGTACAACTATCCCCTTTCATCCACTGGGTGAGCACTTCCCCTAGTGGATGCCGTACGGCCCCTGCACTTGCCTGTACTCCAGCTCCCCCTGCTGGGCTGGTGCTTTACAGCAGTTAGCAATAAGGAAAGAGCAGGTGGTCCACCACATGTGGGCACTGCGGCAGCTGGACACATGTAGTCCACCCAGATATATTGGCTTTGAGCGGTGGAACCCTGCAGCTCCGTGTCTGGTGGCTGCTAGAACTCATCTGATTTGTGTTGTGTGTCTATTATAGAATCATTTTACTAAGTGACTAGAAGGACCTGTGCTGATGTCATACCCATGTGACCAGAATGGGTCGGGGCCTCAGCTGACAGAAAAATGTTGCTTCCTGGTATCAGCTATGTTGGCTGAGGCCCCGCCCCTTCTGGTCACATGGGTATGACATCAGCACAGGACCTTCTAGTCACTTAGTAAAATGATTATATAATAGAATTCGCATAAATAACAGATAGGGGGCGGAACAACAGGCAAGGGGGCGGGAAAAACTATGAAAACCAACCCCAGCTATCAGCTGATCGGCAGCTGCTATCATTCAAACAGCCGCTCATTTTACAAACTTTACTTGCCGCAGATCTGGGAGAAGAAGTGGGAACACGGGTGGTTGAGCGATTCTCCCCTATATATCGGCAGGTTCACCCTGGAAAGCCACGGTAAGCAAGTAACATGAAAATAATACCGCAGCGTCATCAACATGTATAATACCCAGCGACAGCCGGACCCGAGCGACCATATCCCAACAGCCACCACACATCAGCCAGAGAGTGCCTGAACATATCCGCTCCGTCCTGGCCGGTCACCGATGTGCTGACTAAGGGGAATGTGCCGAGAAAAAGCCCCGAACGAGAGGAACATTAACTCCGAGACGGGAAACCATCATCACAAAATTATAAATGTCACATTACATTACACAGAATCCATCACTGTCATATATCTCATTACACCAACATGCTCCGCTTTCACTGTATACCGCAAACTAGTCACACGGATTCCACTATCAGGAGTATTCACAATACATAGGGGCAGTATTATAGTAGTTATATTCTTGTACACAGGGGGCAGTATTATAGTAGCTATATTCTTGTACATAGGGGCAGTATTATAGTAGTTATATTCTTGTACATAGGGGCAGTATTATAGTAGTTATATTCTTGTACATAGGGGGCAGTATTATAGTAGTTATATTCTTGTACATAGGGGGCAGTATTATAGTAGTTATATTCTTGTACATAGGGGCAGTATTATAGTAGTTATATTCTTGTATATAGGGGCAGTATTATAGTAGTTATATTCTTGTATATAGGGGGCAGTATTATAGTAGTTATATTCTTGAACATAGGAGCAGTATTATAGCAGTTATATTCTTGTACATAGGGGCAGTATTATAGTAGTTCTATTCTTGTATATAGGGGCAGTATTATAGTAGTTATATTCTTGTATATAGGGGCAGTATTATAGTAGTTATATTCTTGTATATAAGGGCAGTATTATAGTAGTTATATTCTTGTACATAGGGGCAGTATTATAGTAGATATATTCTTGTACATAGGGGCAGTATTATAGTAGTTATATTCTTGTACATAGGGGACAGTATTATAGTAGTTATATTCTTGTACATAGGGGCAGTATTATAGTAGTTATATTCTTGTACACAGGGGGCAGTATTATAGTAGTTATATTCCTGTACATAGGGGGCAGTATTATAGTAGTTATATTCTTGTACATAGGGGCAATATTATAGTAGTTATATTCTTGTACATAGGGACAGTATTATAGTAGTTATATTCCTGTACATAGGGGACAGTATTATAGTAGTTATATTCTTGTATATAGGGGCAGTATTATAGTAGTTATATTCTTGTACATAGGGGCAGTATTATAGTAGTTATATTCTTGTACATAGGAGCAGTATTATAGTAGTTATATTCTTGTACATAGGGGCAGTATTATAGTAGTTATATTCTTGTACATAGGGGCAGTATTATAGTAGTTATATTCTTGTACATAGGGGGCAGTATTATAGTAGTTATATTCTTGTACATAGGGGCAGTATTATAGTAGTTATATTCTTGTACATAGGGAGTAGTATTATAGTGGTTATATTCTTGTACATAGGAGCAGTATTATAGTAGTTATATTCTTGTACATAGGGGGCAGTATTATAGTAGTTATATTCTTGTACATAGGGGGCAGTATTATAGTAGTTATATTCTTGTACATAGGAGCAGTATTATAGTAGTTATATTCTTGTACATAGGGGGCAGTATTATAGTAGTTATATTCTTGTACATAGGAGCAGTATTATAGTAGTTATATTCCTGTACATAGGGGGCAGTATTATAGTAGTTACATTCTTGTATATAGGGGCAGTATTATAGTAGTTATATTCTTGTACATAGGGGCAATATTATAGTAGTTATATTCTTGTATATAGGGGGCAGTATTATAGTAGTTATATTCTTGTACACAGGGGGCAGTATTATAGTAGTTATATTCCTGTACATAGGGGGCAGTATTATAGTAGTTATATTCTTGTACATAGGGGCAATATTATAGTAGTTATATTCTTGTACATAGGGACAGTATTATAGTAGTTATATTCCTGTACAAAGGGGACAGTATTATAGTAGTTATATTCTTGTATATAGGTGCAGTATTATAGTAGTTATAGTCTTGTACATAGGGGCAGTATTATAGTAGTTATATTCTTGTACACAGGGGGCAATATTATAGTAGTTATATTCTTGTACATAGGGAGCAGTATTATAGTAGTTATATTCCTGTACATAGGGGGCAGTATTATAGTAGTTATATTCTTGTACATAGGAGCAGTATTATAGTAGTTATATTCTTGTACATAGGGGCAGTATTATAGTAGTTATATTCTTGTACATAGGGGCAGTATTATAGTAGTTATATTCCTGTACATAGGGGCAGTATTATAGTAGTTATATTCTTGTATATAGGTGCTGTATTATAGTAGTTATAGTCTTGTACATAGGGGCAGTATTATAGTAGTTATAGTCTTGTACATAGGAGCAGTATTATAGTACTTATATTCTTGTACATAGGGGCAATATTATAGTAGTTATATTCTTGTACATAGGGACAGTATTATAGTAGTTATATTCTTGTACATAGGGGCAATATTATAGTAGTTATATTCTTGTACATAGGAGCAGTATTATAGTAGTTATATTCTTGTACATAGGAGCAGTATTATAGTAGTTATATTCTTGTACATAGGGGGCAGTATTATAGTAATTATATTCTTGTACATAGGGGGCAGTATTATAGTAGTTATATTCTTGTACATAGGGGCAATATTATAGTAGTTATATTCTTGTACATAGGGACAGTATTATAGTAGTTATATTCTTGTACATAGGGGACAGTATTATAGTAGTTATATTCTTGTATATAGGGGCAGTATTATAGTAGTTACATTCTTGTACATAGGGGGCAGTATTATAGTAGTTATATTCTTGTACATAGGGGCAATATTATAGTAGTTATATTCTTGTACATAGGGACAGTATTATAGTAGTTATATTCTTGTACATAGGAGCAGTATTATAGTAGTTATATTCTTGTACACAGGGGGCAGTATTATAGTAGTTATATTCCTGTACATAGGGGGCAGTATTATAGTAGTTATATTCTTGTACATAGGGGCAATATTATAGTAGTTATATTCTTGTACATAGGGACAGTATTATAGTAGTTATATTCCTGTACATAGGGGACAGTATTATAGTAGTTATATTCTTGTATATAGGTGCAGTATTATAGTAGTTATAGTCTTGTACATAGGGGCAGTATTATAGTAGTTATATTCTTGTACACAGGGGGCAATATTATAGTAGTTATATTCTTGTACATAGGGAGCAGTATTATAGTAGTTATATTCCTGTACATAGGGGGCAGTATTATAGTAGTTATATTCTTGTACATAGGAGCAGTATTATAGTAGTTATATTCTTGTACATAGGGGCAGTATTATAGTAGTTATATTCTTGTACATAGGGGCAGTATTATAGTAGTTATATTCCTGTACATAGGGGCAGTATTATAGTAGTTATATTCTTGTATATAGGTGCTGTATTATAGTAGTTATAGTCTTGTACATAGGGGCAGTATTATAGTAGTTATAGTCTTGTACATAGGAGCAGTATTATAGTACTTATATTCTTGTACATAGGGGCAATATTATAGTAGTTATATTCTTGTACATAGGGACAGTATTATAGTAGTTATATTCTTGTACATAGGGGCAATATTATAGTAGTTATATTCTTGTACATAGGAGCAGTATTATAGTAGTTATATTCTTGTACATAGGAGCAGTATTATAGTAGTTATATTCTTGTACATAGGGGGCAGTATTATAGTAATTATATTCTTGTACATAGGGGGCAGTATTATAGTAGTTATATTCTTGTACATAGGGGCAATATTATAGTAGTTATATTCTTGTACATAGGGACAGTATTATAGTAGTTATATTCTTGTACATAGGGGACAGTATTATAGTAGTTATATTCTTGTATATAGGGGCAGTATTATAGTAGTTATATTCTTGTACATAGGGGGCAGTATTATAGTAGTTATATTCTTGTACATAGGGGCAGTATTATAGTAGTTATATTCTTGTACATAGGGGGCAGTATTATAGTAGTTATATTCTTGTACATAGGGGGCAGTATTATAGTAGTTATATTCCTGTACATAGGGGGCAGTATTATAGTAGTTATATTCTTGTACATAGGGGGCAGTATTATAGTAGTTATATTCCTGTACATAGGGGGCAGTATTATAGTCGTTATATTCTTGTACATGGGGGCAGTATTATAGTAGTTATATTCCTGTACATAGGGGGCAGTATTATAGTCGTTATATTCTTGTACATGGGGGCAGTATTATAGTAGTTATATTCTTGTACATGGGGGCAGTATTATAGTCGTTATATTCTTGTACATGGGGGCAGTATTATAGTAGTTATATTCTTGTACATAGGGGGCAGTATTATAGTAGTTATATTCTTGTACATAGGGGGCAGTATTATAGTAGTTATATTCTTGTACATAGGGGCAGTATTATAGTAGTTATATTCTTGTACATAGGGGGCAGTATTATAGTAGTTATATTCTTGTACATAGGGGGCAGAATTATAGTAGTTATATTCTTGTACATAGGGGGCAGAATTATAGTAGTTATATTCTTGTACATAGGGGGCAGTATTATAGTAGTTATATTCCTGTACATAGGGGCAGTATTATAGTAGTTATATTCCTGTACATAGGCGGGCAGTATTATAGTAGATATATTCTTGTACATAGGGGGCAGTATTATAGTAGTTATATTCTTGTACATAGGGGCAGTATTATAGTAGTTATATTCTTGTACATAGGAGCAGTATTATAGTAGTTATATTCCTGTACATAGGAGGCAGTATTATAGTAGTTATATTCTTGTACATAGGGGGCAGAATTATAGTAGTTATATTCTTGTACATAGGGGGCAGTATTATAGTAGTTATATTCCTGTACATAGGGGCAGTATTATAGTAGTTATATTCTTGTACATAGGGGACAGTATTATAGTAGTTATATTCTTGTATATAGGGGCAGTATTATAGTAGTTATATTCTTGTACATAGGGGGCAGTATTATAGTAGTTATATTCTTGTACATAGGGGCAGTATTATAGTAGTTATATTCTTGTACATAGGGGGCAGTATTATAGTAGTTATATTCTTGTACATAGGGGGCAGTATTATAGTAGTTATATTCCTGTACATAGGGGGCAGTATTATAGTAGTTATATTCTTGTACATAGGGGGCAGTATTATAGTAGTTATATTCCTGTACATAGGGGGCAGTATTATAGTCGTTATATTCTTGTACATGGGGGCAGTATTATAGTAGTTATATTCCTGTACATAGGGGGCAGTATTATAGTCGTTATATTCTTGTACATGGGGGCAATATTATAGTAGTTATATTCTTGTACATAGGGACAGTATTATAGTAGTTATATTCTTGTACATAGGGGCAATATTATAGTAGTTATATTCTTGTACATAGGAGCAGTATTATAGTAGTTATATTCTTGTACATAGGAGCAGTATTATAGTAGTTATATTCTTGTACATAGGGGTCAGTATTATAGTAGTTATATTCTTGTACATAGGGGGCAGTATTATAGTAGTTATATTCTTGTACATAGGGGCAATATTATAGTAGTTATATTGTACATAGGGACAGTATTATAGTAGTTATATTCTTGTACATAGGGGACAGTATTATAGTAGTTATATTCTTGTATATAGGGACAGTATTATAGTAGTTATATTCCTGTACATAGGGGATAGTATTATAGTAGTTATATTCTTGTATATAGGGGCAGTATTATAGTAGTTATATTCTTGTACATAGGGGCAGTATTATAGTAGTTATATTCTTGTACATAGGAGCAGTATTATAGTAGTTATATTCTTGTACATAGGGGCAGTATTATAGTAGTTATATTCTTGTACATAGGGGCAGTATTATAGTAGTTATATTCTTGTACATAGGGGGCAGTATTATAGTAGTTATATTCTTGTACATAGGGGCAGTATTATAGTAGTTATATTCTTGTACATAGGGAGTAGTATTATAGTGGTTATATTCTTGTACATAGGAGCAGTATTATAGTAGTTATATTCTTGTACATAGGGGGCAGTATTATAGTAGTTATATTCTTGTACATAGGGGGCAGTATTATAGTAGTTATATTCTTGTACATAGGAGCAGTATTATAGTAGTTATATTCTTGTACATAGGGGGCAGTATTATAGTAGTTATATTCTTGTACATAGGAGCAGTATTATAGTAGTTATATTCCTGTACATAGGGGGCAGTATTATAGTAGTTACATTCTTGTATATAGGGGCAGTATTATAGTAGTTATATTCTTGTACATAGGGGCAATATTATAGTAGTTATATTCTTGTATATAGGGGGCAGTATTATAGTAGTTATATTCTTGTACATAGGAGCAGTATTATAGTAGTTATATTCCTGTACATAGGGGGCAGTATTATAGTAGTTACATTCTTGTATATAGGGGCAGTATTATAGTAGTTATATTCTTGTACATAGGGGCAATATTATAGTAGTTATATTCTTGTACATAGGGACAGTATTATAGTAGTTATATTCTTGTACATAGGAGCAGTATTATAGTAGTTATATTCTTGTACACAGGGGGCAGTATTATAGTAGTTATATTCCTGTACATAGGGGGCAGTATTATAGTAGTTATATTCTTGTACATAGGGGCAATATTATAGTAGTTATATTCTTGTACATAGGGACAGTATTATAGTAGTTATATTCCTGTACAAAGGGGACAGTATTATAGTAGTTATATTCTTGTATATAGGTGCAGTATTATAGTAGTTATAGTCTTGTACATAGGGGCAGTATTATAGTAGTTATATTCTTGTACACAGGGGGCAATATTATAGTAGTTATATTCTTGTACATAGGGAGCAGTATTATAGTAGTTATATTCCTGTACATAGGGGGCAGTATTATAGTAGTTATATTCTTGTACATAGGAGCAGTATTATAGTAGTTATATTCTTGTACATAGGGGCAGTATTATAGTAGTTATATTCTTGTACATAGGGGCAGTATTATAGTAGTTATATTCCTGTACATAGGGGCAGTATTATAGTAGTTATATTCTTGTATATAGGTGCTGTATTATAGTAGTTATAGTCTTGTACATAGGGGCAGTATTATAGTAGTTATAGTCTTGTACATAGGAGCAGTATTATAGTACTTATATTCTTGTACATAGGGGCAATATTATAGTAGTTATATTCTTGTACATAGGGACAGTATTATAGTAGTTATATTCTTGTACATAGGGGCAATATTATAGTAGTTATATTCTTGTACATAGGAGCAGTATTATAGTAGTTATATTCTTGTACATAGGAGCAGTATTATAGTAGTTATATTCTTGTACATAGGGGGCAGTATTATAGTAATTATATTCTTGTACATAGGGGGCAGTATTATAGTAGTTATATTCTTGTACATAGGGGCAATATTATAGTAGTTATATTCTTGTACATAGGGACAGTATTATAGTAGTTATATTCTTGTACATAGGGGACAGTATTATAGTAGTTATATTCTTGTATATAGGGGCAGTATTATAGTAGTTACATTCTTGTACATAGGGGGCAGTATTATAGTAGTTATATTCTTGTACATAGGGGCAATATTATAGTAGTTATATTCTTGTACATAGGGACAGTATTATAGTAGTTATATTCTTGTACATAGGAGCAGTATTATAGTAGTTATATTCTTGTACACAGGGGGCAGTATTATAGTAGTTATATTCCTGTACATAGGGGGCAGTATTATAGTAGTTATATTCTTGTACATAGGGGCAATATTATAGTAGTTATATTCTTGTACATAGGGACAGTATTATAGTAGTTATATTCCTGTACATAGGGGACAGTATTATAGTAGTTATATTCTTGTATATAGGTGCAGTATTATAGTAGTTATAGTCTTGTACATAGGGGCAGTATTATAGTAGTTATATTCTTGTACACAGGGGGCAATATTATAGTAGTTATATTCTTGTACATAGGGAGCAGTATTATAGTAGTTATATTCCTGTACATAGGGGGCAGTATTATAGTAGTTATATTCTTGTACATAGGAGCAGTATTATAGTAGTTATATTCTTGTACATAGGGGCAGTATTATAGTAGTTATATTCTTGTACATAGGGGCAGTATTATAGTAGTTATATTCCTGTACATAGGGGCAGTATTATAGTAGTTATATTCTTGTATATAGGTGCTGTATTATAGTAGTTATAGTCTTGTACATAGGGGCAGTATTATAGTAGTTATAGTCTTGTACATAGGAGCAGTATTATAGTACTTATATTCTTGTACATAGGGGCAATATTATAGTAGTTATATTCTTGTACATAGGGACAGTATTATAGTAGTTATATTCTTGTACATAGGGGCAATATTATAGTAGTTATATTCTTGTACATAGGAGCAGTATTATAGTAGTTATATTCTTGTACATAGGAGCAGTATTATAGTAGTTATATTCTTGTACATAGGGGGCAGTATTATAGTAATTATATTCTTGTACATAGGGGGCAGTATTATAGTAGTTATATTCTTGTACATAGGGGCAATATTATAGTAGTTATATTCTTGTACATAGGGACAGTATTATAGTAGTTATATTCTTGTACATAGGGGACAGTATTATAGTAGTTATATTCTTGTATATAGGGGCAGTATTATAGTAGTTATATTCTTGTACATAGGGGGCAGTATTATAGTAGTTATATTCTTGTACATAGGGGCAGTATTATAGTAGTTATATTCTTGTACATAGGGGGCAGTATTATAGTAGTTATATTCTTGTACATAGGGGGCAGTATTATAGTAGTTATATTCCTGTACATAGGGGGCAGTATTATAGTAGTTATATTCTTGTACATAGGGGGCAGTATTATAGTAGTTATATTCCTGTACATAGGGGGCAGTATTATAGTCGTTATATTCTTGTACATGGGGGCAGTATTATAGTAGTTATATTCCTGTACATAGGGGGCAGTATTATAGTCGTTATATTCTTGTACATGGGGGCAATATTATAGTAGTTATATTCTTGTACATAGGGACAGTATTATAGTAGTTATATTCTTGTACATAGGGGCAATATTATAGTAGTTATATTCTTGTACATAGGAGCAGTATTATAGTAGTTATATTCTTGTACATAGGAGCAGTATTATAGTAGTTATATTCTTGTACATAGGGGTCAGTATTATAGTAGTTATATTCTTGTACATAGGGGGCAGTATTATAGTAGTTATATTCTTGTACATAGGGGCAATATTATAGTAGTTATATTGTACATAGGGACAGTATTATAGTAGTTATATTCTTGTACATAGGGGACAGTATTATAGTAGTTATATTCTTGTATATAGGGGCAGTATTATAGTAGTTATATTCTTGTACATAGGGGGCAGTATTATAGTAGTTATATTCTTGTACATAGGGGCAGTATTATAGTAGTTATATTCTTGTACATAGGGGGCAGTATTATAGTAGTTATATTCTTGTACATAGGGGGCAGTATTATAGTAGTTATATTCCTGTACATAGGGGGCAGTATTATAGTAGTTATATTCTTGTACATAGGGGGCAGTATTATAGTAGTTATATTCCTGTACATAGGGGGCAGTATTATAGTCGTTATATTCTTGTACATGGGGGCAGTATTATAGTAGTTATATTCCTGTACATAGGGGGCAGTATTATAGTCGTTATATTCTTGTACATGGGGGCAGTATTATAGTAGTTATATTCTTGTACATGGGGGCAGTATTATAGTCGTTATATTCTTGTACATGGGGGCAGTATTATAGTAGTTATATTCTTGTACATAGGGGGCAGTATTATAGTAGTTATATTCTTGTACATAGGGGGCAGTATTATAGTAGTTATATTCTTGTACATAGGGGCAGTATTATAGTAGTTATATTCTTGTACATAGGGGGCAGTATTATAGTAGTTATATTCTTGTACATAGGGGGCAGAATTATAGTAGTTATATTCTTGTACATAGGGGGCAGAATTATAGTAGTTATATTCTTGTACATAGGGGGCAGTATTATAGTAGTTATATTCCTGTACATAGGGGCAGTATTATAGTAGTTATATTCCTGTACATAGGCGGGCAGTATTATAGTAGATATATTCTTGTACATAGGGGGCAGTATTATAGTAGTTATATTCTTGTACATAGGGGCAGTATTATAGTAGTTATATTCTTGTACATAGGAGCAGTATTATAGTAGTTATATTCCTGTACATAGGAGGCAGTATTATAGTAGTTATATTCTTGTACATAGGGGGCAGAATTATAGTAGTTATATTCTTGTACATAGGGGGCAGTATTATAGTAGTTATATTCCTGTACATAGGGGCAGTATTATAGTAGTTATATTCTTGTACATAGGGGACAGTATTATAGTAGTTATATTCTTGTATATAGGGGCAGTATTATAGTAGTTATATTCTTGTACATAGGGGGCAGTATTATAGTAGTTATATTCTTGTACATAGGGGCAGTATTATAGTAGTTATATTCTTGTACATAGGGGGCAGTATTATAGTAGTTATATTCTTGTACATAGGGGGCAGTATTATAGTAGTTATATTCCTGTACATAGGGGGCAGTATTATAGTAGTTATATTCTTGTACATAGGGGGCAGTATTATAGTAGTTATATTCCTGTACATAGGGGGCAGTATTATAGTCGTTATATTCTTGTACATGGGGGCAGTATTATAGTAGTTATATTCCTGTACATAGGGGGCAGTATTATAGTCGTTATATTCTTGTACATGGGGGCAATATTATAGTAGTTATATTCTTGTACATAGGGACAGTATTATAGTAGTTATATTCTTGTACATAGGGGCAATATTATAGTAGTTATATTCTTGTACATAGGAGCAGTATTATAGTAGTTATATTCTTGTACATAGGAGCAGTATTATAGTAGTTATATTCTTGTACATAGGGGTCAGTATTATAGTAGTTATATTCTTGTACATAGGGGGCAGTATTATAGTAGTTATATTCTTGTACATAGGGGCAATATTATAGTAGTTATATTGTACATAGGGACAGTATTATAGTAGTTATATTCTTGTACATAGGGGACAGTATTATAGTAGTTATATTCTTGTATATAGGGGCAGTATTATAGTAGTTATATTCTTGTACATAGGGGGCAGTATTATAGTAGTTATATTCTTGTACATAGGGGCAGTATTATAGTAGTTATATTCTTGTACATAGGGGGCAGTATTATAGTAGTTATATTCTTGTACATAGGGGGCAGTATTATAGTAGTTATATTCCTGTACATAGGGGGCAGTATTATAGTAGTTATATTCTTGTACATAGGGGGCAGTATTATAGTAGTTATATTCCTGTACATAGGGGGCAGTATTATAGTCGTTATATTCTTGTACATGGGGGCAGTATTATAGTAGTTATATTCCTGTACATAGGGGGCAGTATTATAGTCGTTATATTCTTGTACATGGGGGCAGTATTATAGTAGTTATATTCTTGTACATGGGGGCAGTATTATAGTCGTTATATTCTTGTACATGGGGGCAGTATTATAGTAGTTATATTCTTGTACATAGGGGGCAGTATTATAGTAGTTATATTCTTGTACATAGGGGGCAGTATTATAGTAGTTATATTCTTGTACATAGGGGCAGTATTATAGTAGTTATATTCTTGTACATAGGGGGCAGTATTATAGTAGTTATATTCTTGTACATAGGGGGCAGAATTATAGTAGTTATATTCTTGTACATAGGGGGCAGAATTATAGTAGTTATATTCTTGTACATAGGGGGCAGTATTATAGTAGTTATATTCCTGTACATAGGGGCAGTATTATAGTAGTTATATTCCTGTACATAGGCGGGCAGTATTATAGTAGATATATTCTTGTACATAGGGGGCAGTATTATAGTAGTTATATTCTTGTACATAGGGGCAGTATTATAGTAGTTATATTCTTGTACATAGGAGCAGTATTATAGTAGTTATATTCCTGTACATAGGAGGCAGTATTATAGTAGTTATATTCTTGTACATAGGGGCAGTATTATAGTAGTTATATTCTTGTACATAGGGGGCAGTATTATAGTAGTTATATTCCTGTACATAGGGGCAGTATTATAGTAGTTACATTTTCGTACATAAATCCGGTGACTTTTGTTGCACATTTCTCAGTAATAAGACACTATAGCGCGGAGCCAGCGCTGTATGTGCAGGTTTATTAGAGCAGATACCTTTCTCGGAGGCAGAGGAACCTCATGACAGGAGAAGAAATCATTTATCGAGCAGGAAAATGCTCTTAAGTGCGGGGAGTTCTCTTGACTCGTAAACTCTTCACTGAACTGCGGTTCCTGGAAAAACGTAAATACATGGGGGAAAGTTAATCTCTACAAGATGGACATGTAATATTCATTACTCCTGAAAGGACGCGCTGACCCCGGTAACATGGAAATAAGTAGAAATATAGTGTATGCATTATATATTACATATACGCTCCTCAACATTGCAATTACAACACCAGGAAGGAAAGGTCGTGGGCTTATGGAAATGGCAGGGAGGATAGACATGGTAATGACTAGCAAATAATGAAAAGACAGAAACAACATTTTCAAAAACCTCTTGATTTATTCAGTCCGGAGTCTGAGCCGCGTGCAGAAATCCCGGCACCTCCTGCCTCGGGCGCTATCACTGAGGCTATTAATGGTCGTCTGAGGAAGCTTCTGCCCTTGTGTAAATCATCAAGATCCACTGCTGGCAGCTCCTGTCTAATCATCTTGGGAGACAAGTCCAGAGATGCTGCAGCCACAGGAGACAAGTCCAGAGATGCTGCAGCCACAAGAGACAAGTCCGGAGACGCTGCAGCCATGAGAGATAAGTCCAGAGATGCTGCAGCCACAGGAGACAAGTCCAGAGATGCTGAAGCCATGGGAGACAAGTCCAGAGATGCTGCAGCCACGAGAAAATAGTCCAGAGAAGCTGCAGCCATGGGAGAAAAGTCTAGAGAAGCTGCAGCCATGGTGAGAGACAAGTCCAGAGATGCTGCAGCCACGAGAAAAAAGTCCAGAGAAGCTGCAGCCATGGGAGAAAAGTCTAGAGAAGCTGCAGCCATGGGGGACAAGTCTAGAGAAGCTGCAGCCATGGGAGAAAAGTCTAGAGAAGCTGCAGCCATGGGAGACAAGTCTAGAGAAGCTGCAGCCATGGGAGAAAAGTCTAGAGAAGCTGCAGCCATGGGAGACAAGTCTAGAGAAGCTGCAGCCATGGGAGAAAAGTCTAGAGAAGCTGCAGCCATGGGAGACAAGTCTAGAGAAGCTGCAGCCATGGGAGACAAGTCTAGAGAAGCTGCAGCCATGGGAGACAAGTCTGACGATGCTGCAGCGACAGTAGACAAGTCCAAAGATGCTGCAGATATGGAAGGCAAGTCTAAAGAAGCTGCAGCCATGGGAGACAAGTCCAGAGATGCTGCAGCCACGGAAGACAAGTCCAGAGAAACTGCAGCCATGGGAGACCAGTCCAGAAACTCTGTAGCCAAAGAAGACAAGTCCAAAGACTCTGCAGCCACAGGATACAAGACCAGAGATGCTGCAGCCACAGCAGAAATGTCCAGAGCCTCTGCAGTCATAGGAGACAAGTCTGGAGATGCTGTAGCCACAAGAGAAAAGTCCAGAGAAGCTGCAGACATGGGAGACAAGTCCCAAAACTCTTCAACCACATGAGACAAGTCCAGAGACACTGCACCCATGGGAGACAAGTCCAGAGACACTGCACCCATGGGAGACAAGTCCAGAGACACTGCAGCCATGGGAGACAAGTCCAGAGACACTACAGCCATGGGAGACAAGTCCAGAGACACTACAGCCATGGGAGACAAGTCCAGAGACTCTGCAGCCATAGGAGACAAGTCCAGAGACACTGCAGCCATGGGACACAAGTCCAGAGACACTGCAGCCAGAGGAGGCAATTCCAGAGACTCCGCAGCTATGGGAGACCTGTCCAGACATGCTGCTAAGTGTGGAGATGCTACAGTCATGTGAGACAAATCTGGAAATGCTGCAGCCATAGGAGACAAGTCCGGAGATGCTGCAGCCATAGGAGACAAGTCCAGAGATGCTGCAGCCATAGGAGACAAGTCTGAATATGCTGCAGCCATAGGGGACAAGTCCGGAGATGCTGCAGCCATAGGAGACAAGTCCGGAGATGCTGCAGCCATAGGAGACGTCTGAATATGCTGCAGCCATAGGGGACAAGTCTGGAGATGCTGCAGCCATAGGGGACAAGTCTGAAAATGCTGCAGCCATGGGAGACAAGTCTGGAGATTCTGCAGCCATAGGAGACAAGTCTGGGGATGCTGTAGCCATGGGAGCACACTTAGGCCATGCAGGCTGCTCACAGAAGCACCAGAAACATGTGGACTGGCGTTGTCTTGTTGGGAAATGGCAGCACCACTGGTTCCACCACCAAATCAATGAAAAGCCAAGCTGTTAGTGTACCTGGAGGGGTGAGCAGCGCCAATAATGTCCCAGATATAGGGGCAGAGACCCTGATTCCAGCCATGTATTCCTTTCAAGGCTCCTTGTAGTCACCACCTTCAAAGAAATCCCATATGAATCTACATTATGGCTTCTGGAAGAAAAGTAGCCACGATTTTCTATTTCTGGACGACATGAAATATCCGCTCTCCCCTGTGCAGGTGATAATTGTTACAGGGGTGTTGGTCGCATTACTAGGACCCCACTAATCACCAGTGGACAGGTGATAATTTATAAAGACCAGTAACATATTCCGTCTCCCCGTCCACGCTTGACGTCTTCGTTCTTCACTTTGTCATCCTCCTACACAAGGTAAGATGAACTTGAGAAATTTGGTGTGAAATATTAATGGTGCGCCCGTCCTGCCGCGGCTCTTCCCGGCCACACCGGATATTATACTTTTATTAGAAGTAGCATTTCACAAAGTTCAGTTCTCTCTCCAGCGATTGAGCAGAACGGCGACATATGGTGCCGCGATTCCTAAATCCCGCAGATATCATTCAGCTTTCAGCGTTATGTGTCATCGTAGCGGCGTAGCCGTCTGCCGAGATCCCCAGCGGCTTCATTGTTGCTGCACAATCGCACATTGTTTCCAGGTATTTGTCACATTGAAACAATGTAATTGCTGGGGCAGAAACCCAAATGGGAGAGAAAGAAAACAGATCCAGACTCGGCTGGAAATCTGGATCCGTAACTGATGCTCTGACAGGTGTTACTTTCTATTGGGGATAGCAATAGAAAGACCACCCCTCATATATACTGAAGCTGTTCAGTGGCATGCAAAAGTTTGGACACCCCTGGTCAAAATTACTGTTATAAAATGATCTCTAAAAGGCATTAAAAAGATTAACCTTTTTTAATGCCTAAAATACAATGGAAATTTTTGCATCTTTTACATTTCAAAAATTACAAAAAGGAAAGTGAGCTGATGCAAAGGTTTGGACACCCTTGGAGATTTGTGTGCTCCGATAACTTTGATCAAGTTTTCAGCCCCTAATTGGCCTGTTAGGGTTATGGTGAAAATGTCTCAGCTTTATAGAAACCCGGCCTGCCAAAAAACAGCAGCCATATTTTCTTCTAAGCAGCTGCCTAGCACTCTGAAAATGAAAATGGTGGAAGCCCACAAAACAGGAGAAGATAGTAAAGTGTTTTAAAGTTGCCCTTTCATCAGTTCGAAATGTAATTAAGAAATGGCCATTACCAGGAACATTGAAGGCCAAGATAAGGTCTGGAAAACCAAGCAAAATTTCGGTGAGAGCTGCTGGTAGGATTGCTAGAGAGGTAAATCAGAACCTCTGTCTGACTGCAAAAGACCTTCAGGAAGATTTAGCAGACTCTGGAGTTGTGGTAGATTGTTCTACTGTTCAGAGACACCTGCACAAACATGGCCTTCATGGAAGAGTCATCAGAAGAAAACCTCTCCAGCATCCTCTCCATAAAATTCAGCATCAGAAGTCTGCAAAAGAACATCTACACAAGCCTGATGCATTCTGGAAACGAGCCAGGAATCTCACAGAACTGTAAGACGTCTCCAAGGAAGAATGGAGGAAAATCCCTCAAATAAGATTTGAAAGACTCTTGGCTGCTACAAAAGCGTTTACAAGCTGTGATACTTGAAAAAGGGGGTGCTTCTAGGTACTAACCATGCAGGGTGCCAAAACTTTTGCATCTGCTCATTTTCTTTTTCTGTTAAGTTAGAAATGTAAAAAATGAAAATATCTTTTTTTTTTTACTAAAATACAAAAGGGAAGGAGTCATCTGTAACTTTCTACCTTTTAGAGATCATTTCATCTACAACTGTTCACAATAACAGTAATTTTGTCCAGGGGTGCGCAAACTTTTGCATGCCACTGTACGTCTGTTTTACTACTGTAGATCCGTACAGTATAATCTCCAATGTGATCACAGGACGTCCTAGTACAGGTCACAGCAAGAGGTTGTCAGACGGAAGGGGCCAGAGATGCCTTTTAATCCGGATTAAAGGCTCTTGACTCCTGCGCCATTAGTCAGGATTGTAGGAGGAATTACAGGGGTACGGTGTACTGTGTGACCGGTGGAGAGGGGCTATGGTACGGTGTGACCGGTGGAGAGGGGCCATGGTACGGTGTGACCGGTGGAGAGGGGCTATGGGACTGTGTGACCGGTGGAGAGGGGCCATGGTACGGTGTGACCGGTGGAGAGGGGCCATGGGACTGTGTGACCGGTGGAGAGGGGCTATGGTACGGTGTGACCGGTGGAGAGGGGCCATGGGACTGTGTGACCGGTGGAGAGGGGCCATGGGACTGTGTGACCGGTGGAGAGGGGCCATGGGACTGTGTGACCGGTGGAGAGGGGCTATGGGACTGTGTGACCGGTGGAGAGGGGCTATGGGACTGTGTGACCGGTGGAGAGGGGCTATGGGACTGTGTGACCGGTGGAGAGGGGCTATGGGACTGTGTGACCGGTGGAGAGGGGCCATGGGACTGTGTGACCGGTGGAGAGGGGCCATGGTACGGTGTGACCGGTGGAGAGGGGCCATGGGACTGTGTGACCGGTGGAGAGGGGCCATGGGACTGTGTGACCGGTGGAGAGGGGCCATGGGACTGTGTGACCGGTGGAGAGGGGCCATGGGACTGTGTGACCGGTGGAGAGGGGCCATGGGACTGTGTGACCGGTGGAGAGGGGCTATGGGACGGTGTGACCGGTGGAGAGGGGCTATGGGACGGTGTGACCGGTGGAGAGGGGCTATGGGATGGTGTGACCGGTGGAGAGGGGCTATGGGACGGTGTGACCGGTGGAGAGGGGCTATGGGACGGTGTGACCTGTGGAGAGGGGCTATGGGACGGTGTGACCTGTGGAGAGGGGCTATGGGACTGTGTGACCGGTGGAGAGGGGCTATGGGACTGTGTGACCTGTGGAGAGGGGCTATGGGACGGTGTGACCGGTGGAGAGGGGCCATGGTACGGTGTGACCGGTGGAGAGGGGCTATGGGACTGTGTGACCGGTGGAGAGGGGCCATGGTACGGTGTGACCGGTGGAGAGGGGCCATGGGACTGTGTGACCGGTGGAGAGGGGCTATGGTACGGTGTGACCGGTGGAGAGGGGCCATGGGACTGTGTGACCGGTGGAGAGGGGCCATGGGACTGTGTGACCGGTGGAGAGGGGCCATGGGACTGTGTGACCGGTGGAGAGGGGCTATGGGACTGTGTGACCGGTGGAGAGGGGCTATGGGACTGTGTGACCGGTGGAGAGGGGCTATGGGACTGTGTGACCGGTGGAGAGGGGCTATGGGACTGTGTGACCGGTGGAGAGGGGCTATGGGACTGTGTGACCGGTGGAGAGGGGCTATGGGACTGTGTGACCGGTGGAGAGGGGCCATGGGACTGTGTGACCGGTGGAGAGGGGCCATGGTACGGTGTGACCGGTGGAGAGGGGCCATGGGACTGTGTGACCGGTGGAGAGGGGCCATGGGACTGTGTGACCGGTGGAGAGGGGCCATGGGACTGTGTGACCGGTGGAGAGGGGCCATGGGACTGTGTGACCGGTGGAGAGGGGCCATGGGACTGTGTGACCGGTGGAGAGGGGCTATGGGACGGTGTGACCGGTGGAGAGGGGCTATGGGACGGTGTGACCGGTGGAGAGGGGCTATGGGATGGTGTGACCGGTGGAGAGGGGCTATGGGACGGTGTGACCGGTGGAGAGGGGCTATGGGACGGTGTGACCTGTGGAGAGGGGCTATGGGACGGTGTGACCTGTGGAGAGGGGCTATGGGACTGTGTGACCGGTGGAGAGGGGCTATGGGACTGTGTGACCGGTGGAGAGGGGCTATGGGACTGTGTGACCTGTGGAGAGGGGCTATGGGACGGTGTGACCGGTGGAGAGGGGCCATGGGACGGTGTGACCGGTGGAGAGGGGCCATGGGACGGTGTGACCGGTGGAGAGGGGCCATGGGACGGTGTGACCGGTGGAGAGGGGCCATGGGACGGTGTGACCGGTGGAGAGGGGCCATGGGACGGTGTGACCGGTGGAGAGGGGCCATGGGACGGTGTGACCGGTGGAGAGGGGCCATGGGACGGTGTGACCGGTGGAGAGGGGCCATGGGACGGTGTGACCGGTGGAGAGGGGCCATGGGACTGTGTGACCGGTGGAGAGGGGCCATGGGACTGTGTGACCGGTGGAGAGGGGCCATGGGACTGTGTGACCGGTGGAGAGGGGCCATGGGACGGTGTGACCGGTGGAGAGGGGCCATGGGACGGTGTGACCGGTGGAGAGGGGCCATGGGACGGTGTGACCGGTGGAGAGGGGCCATGGGACTGTGTGACCGGTGGAGAGGGGCCATGGGACTGTGTGACCGGTGGAGAGGGGCTATGGGACTGTGTGACCGGTGGAGAGGGGCTATGGGACGGTGTGACCGGTGGAGAGGGGCTATGGGACGGTGTGACCGGTGGAGAGGGGCTATGGGACGTATGGAAGACGGGGAGGGGATGACATTCTTTGATGCATCTTGCACATTTCTTGAATTTTGCACAAAATCTTCATGTTATTTTTTTACCTTTTTTCTCCTGTATTTGCTAAAATGTTGCAAAATGTCGAGAATATTAAAAAGGAATAAAAGAAAAAAAAGGTGAACACGAGAGACAAGGATTCTGTGAGGAGGTGCCAGAAATAAATGAAGGAGGAAGACGGATGATTCTCTACCAGGAGGAACTGAGAAAGAAGGACACAAATAAGACAAGGGAAGATTCTCAGGAGGACATAAAGAAGGATTCTCTATATGACTGCCAGGAGGAACATAGGGAGGAGGAGGAGGAACGATCCTCTGTATGACTGCCAGGAGGAACATAGGGAGGAGGGGGAAGGATCCTCTGTATGACTGCCAGGAGGAACATAGGAAGGATCCTCTGCATGACTGCCAGGAGGAACATAGGGAGGAGGGGGAAGGATCCCCTGTATGACTGCCAGGAGGAACATAGGGAGGAAGGGGAAGGATCCTCTGTATGACTGCCAGGAGGAACATAGGGAGGAGGGGGAAGGATCCTCTGTATGACTGCCAGGAGGAACATAGGAAGGATCCTCTGTATGACTGCCAGGAGGAACATAGGGAGGAGGGGAACGGATCCTCTGTATGACTGCTAGGAGGAACATAGGGAGGAGGAGGAGGAGGAACAATCCTCTGTATGACTGCCAGGTGGAACATAGGGAGGAGGGGGAACGATCCTCTGTATGACTGCCAGGAGGAACATAGGGAGGAGGGGGAACGATCCTCTGTATGACTGCCAGGAGGAACATAGGGAGGAGGGGGAAGAATCCTCTGTATGACTGCCAGGAGGAACATAGGGAGGAGGGGAAGGATCCTCTGTATGACTGCCATGAGGAACTTACGGAGGAGGGGAAAGGATCCTCTGTATGACTGCCAGGAGGAACATAGGGAGAAGGGGGAAGGATCCTCTGTATGACTGCTAGGAGGAACATAGGGAGGAGGAGGAGGAACGATCCTCTGTATGACTGCCAGGTGGAACATAGGGAGGAGGGGGAACAATCCTCTGTATGACTGCCAGGAGGAACATAGGGAGGAGGGGAACGGATCCTCTGTATGACTGCCAGGAGGAACATAGGGAGGAGGGGGGGGAAGGATCCTCTGTATGACTGCCAGGAGGAACATAGGGAGGAATCTCTGAAGTCCTGGTAATGGTGGCTTTAGTGTCTAATGGTAAATAAATAACTAGAATACCATTAGATACAATGTAATGACTAGGAGAAGACGACTCTATAACCGGATTTATTTGGGGCTTCTCTTCATAATTTTGGGGGCTTTTGGGCCTCGGAGGCGGCCGGTCCCAGGAGCGGACTCTCATCCGTCTTTCTGTTTCATCCTTCGCTTCTCTTTCTTCTTCCTACAACAGAACGGTGAACGCGCTGGGATGGCCGTCTCCATGGCAACCGCGGGAAGAAGATACTTTGATGCTTCTACATAATTATACAATATTAAGTTATAAGGAAAAGGTGCAGCAATTTCCTTCGGATGATACCTGAAATTACCGTTGCGCAGCCTCGCGGGATAATTGTGGCCATTACCTGTAATATCAAATTGCTGATATTCACCTTCCCCGGCCGCCGCCATCGCATCACTCCGCTAAATTACAGCAGACGAACCGCGAAACACCGGGATCAAAGCGCAGAGCTTGACCAATGACTGACAAATCAGACCATCCCGAAGATTCCTCGCGCGAGCGCTTTTGTTTTTTTCTTTTGCATTTCAATGTTTCTATTTTATTTTACTGTTTCATTTGTCCTTTACACTTGTTTGTACAATTCCTGACATCAGAAGAAGAACGGTACGTTTCTGTATCTCAGAATGAATAACGATCAGTGACTGCCAGGAAGAACTACTGAGGAGGGGGAGGATCCTCTGAATAACTGCCAGGAAGAACTGCAGAGGAGGGAGGAGGATCCTGTGTATGACTGCCAGGAAGAACTGCAGAGGAGGGGGAGGATCCTGTGTATGACTGCCAGGAAGAACTACTGAGGAGGAGTAGGATCCTCTGAATAACTGCCAGGAAGAACTGCAGAGGAGGGGTAGGATCCTCTGAATGACTGCCAGGAAGAACTGCAGAGGAGGGGGAGGATCCTGTGTATGACTGCCAGGAAGAACTGCAGAGGAGGGGGAGGATCCTGTGTATGACTGCCAGGAAGGATTGCAAAGGAGGGGGAAGGATCCTGTGTATGACTGCCAGGAAGAACTGCAGAGGAGGGGGAAGGATCCTGTGTATGACTGCCAAAAAGAACTGCAGAGGAGGGGGAAGGATCCTGTGTATGACTGCCAGGAAGAACTGCAAATGAGGGGGAAGGATCCTGTGTATGACTGCCATGAAGAACTGCAGAGGAAAGGGAAGGATCCTGTGTATGACTGCCAGGAAGAACTGCAGAGGAGGGGGAAGGATCATCTGAATGACTGCCAGGAAGAACTGCAGAGGAAAGGGAAGGATCCTGTGTATGACTGCCAGGAAGAACTGCAGAGGAGGGGGAAGGATCCTGTGTATGACTGCCAGAAAGGACTGCAGAGGAGGGGGAAGGACACTGTGTATGACTGCCAGGAAGAACTGCATAGGAGGGGGTAGGATCCTGTGTATTACTGACAGGAAGAACTGCAAAGGAATGAGGAGGATCCTCTGGATAACTGCCAGGAAGAGCTACAGAGGATGAGGAAGGATCCCATATATGATTGCCAGGAAGAACTGCAGAGGAAGGAGGAGGATCCTCTGAATGACTGCCAGGAAGAACTGCAGAGGAAGGAGGAGGATCCTCTAAATGACTGCCAGGAAGAACTGCAGAGGAGGGGGTAGGATCCTGTGTATTACTGACAGGAAGAACTGCAGAGGAAAGAGGAGGATCCTCTGAATGACTGCCAGGAAGAACTGCAGAGGAGAGGGAAAGATCCTCTGAATGACTGCCATGAAGAACTGCAGAGGAAGGCAGAGGAAGGAAGAGGATGCTGTGTATGAATGCCAGGAAGAGCTGCAGAGGAAGGAAGAAAGCTCCTCTGTATGATTGGCAAAAAAACTGCAGAGGAAGGAGGAGGATCCTCTGAATGACTGCCAGGAAGAACTGAGAGAGGAAAGGATCCTCTGTATAGATGTGCAGTATGTATAGGGTTCCACAGCCCTGATCGTGGAATCTCTGGGGGTGATAGGTTTCCACAGCCCAAATCATGGGATCCTAGGGTTCCACAGTCTCAATCCTGGGATCTCTGGGGTCCTGGGGTTCCACAACCATGATTGTCAGCTCTCTGGTTCCCATGCATAGGTGCAGAAAATTGATGAACACCCACTCAAACTCCTATCATCCAAGTTGGTTGGCGGAGCCCCTACTATTAGATCAGTGCACCCCACATGGACAGACCCCCGCCGACACTAAAGGTTTCCTGCACAGAAGGCGTCCCCCATGTGCAGCCCCCCGTGCCCGGTGTCCTGCTCCTGCATCTTGCAGTCAGGGATTGGTCTCATTTTTTGGATTTGATCATTGAATGTCGATAATTATTGGCTGTTTTATTGATAAACGTGTCCCGGAATCGATGCTTATAATTCAGCTTTTGCACCGTAATCTTATGTTTTTGGAGGTAAGAAAAATAACTGAAGAACAATTGTAAAGAAAGCGCCGGCGCCAGCAGCTGACGAGCCAATTATATTGCAGGATTATCGCTAATGAGCGATCCCGGGAAAACGCGTCTCACGATAATCCTGCCGTCTACACAGTAGAGAAGTGCACTCCGCGAATGCAAGTTTTTGTGCCGCACAAACAGGACACTGGCGGTCTAAGTGCACGGATCCCATCCATTACCGGTCTGCCGATCGGTGGTGATGGAAATCCGGGCTTCGAAATCGTTCTCGGCAGCGGATTGTCCTGTGTAAACAACAGGTGTGCTGCAGAGAACGTATCTGCACAGACCAATCGTGCACTGATCGTTCTGTCTGCCTGTGTAAACCATCTAATCAATGATGGCAATCGGCAGAACTGATAGATGATAGTAAAAATCCGCAAACAACTGATCAACGATCGGATAAAGTTGCAAAACAACTGATCGACGAACGGGAAAAAACGCAAAGCAACTGATTGACAAACGGGAAAAGCCGCACACAACTGATCGACGATCAGAAAAACCCGCAAACAACTGATCGACGATTGGAAAAGCCACAAACAACTGATCGACGATTGGAAAAGCCACAAACAAGTGATCGACGATTGGAAAAGCCACACACAACTGATCGACGATTGGAAAAGCCACAAACAAGTGATCGACGATTGGAAAAGCCACACACAACTGATCGACGATTGGAAAAGCCACACACAACTGATCGACGATTGGAAAAGCCACAAACAAGTGATCGACGAACATGAAAACCTGCAAACAACTGATCGACGAACGGGAAAAGCCACAAAGAACTGATCGACGATTGGAAAAGCAGCAAACAACTGATCGACGAACGGGAAAAGCCACAAAGAACTGATCGACGATTGGAAAAGCAGCAAACAACTGATCGACGAACGGGAAAAGCCACAAAGAACTGATCGACAATTGGAAAAGCCACAAACAACTGATCGATGATTGGAAAAACCACAACCAACTGATGGAAGATCGGGAAAAGCCACAAACAACTGATCGATGATTGGAAAAGCCACAAAGAACTGATCGATGATTGGAAAAGCCACAAACAACTGATCGATGATCAGAAAAAGCCACAAACAACTGATCGACAATCGGAAAAAGCCACAAACAACTGATTGACGATTGGAAAAGCCACAAAGAACTGATCGATGATCAGAAAAAGCCGCAAACAACTGATCGATGATCAGAAAAAGCCACAAAGAACTGATCGATGATTGGAAAAGCCACAAAGAACTGATCGATGATCAGAAAAAGCCACAAACAACTGATCAACGATTGGAAAAAGCCACAAACAACTGATCGACAATCGGAAAAAGCCACAAACAACTGATTGACGATTGGAAAAGCCACAAAGAACTGATTGACGATTGGAAAAAGCCACAAACAACTGATGGATGATCGGAAAAGCCACAAAGAACTGATCAACGATTGGAAAAGTCACAAACAACTGATCAACAATCGGAAAAAGCCACAAACAAATGATCAACAATCAGAAAAAGCTACAAAGAACTGATCAACAATTGGAAAAAGCCGCAAACAACTGATCGACGATTGGAAAAGCCGCAGGTAGTGAGAATCCGGCCGCACTCTTGTGTGGTATCTGGTGGGAAATTCACATTGTATCATCCTTGTACGTTGCGAATATCAATAGTAGCTGAAATGTGATGTCTGTGCAGGTTTCGGAGCAGCGGCCTCCATCCTCCTCGGCTCCGGTTTGGCACCTTCTCTCCCCGCTGGGCTCTCGTCTTCTGCTCTATGATCCAGGTTATCATCTAGCTGTCAGTTTCTGGAGTGCGGGGACAATCGGAGCCGTACATCGAGGTCTCACACTGCTGTATATACAATGTAACAAGAGTCTTCTCTACACAGCAGCAGGTATTACACAGAGGCAACACCGCAGAATATGAAAGGAGCCGGCTCTGCTCCGAGACAACACGATAGCCGAACGCCGGCGGGCAGGAGAGAACAAAGCTCCGGATCACAAGGCTTCACCGGGTCTGCGAACCACACGAGGGCAACACGGGGCTCTACAGTCACAGCACACTCCTCCGGTTCCTGCTCGCCTTCTGTAATCATTTGTAGAATTCTCTACAGTCACAGCATACTCCTCCGGTTCCTGGTCGCCTTCCGTAATGATTTGTAGAATTCTCTACAGTCACAGCACAATCCTCCGGGTCCTGCTCGCCTTCTGTAATCATTGGTAGAATTCTCTACAGTCACAGCACACTCCTCCGGTTCCTGCTCGCCTTCCGTAATCATTGGTAGAATTCTCTACAGTCACAGCACACTCCTCCGGTTCCTGCTCGCCTTCCGTAATCTTTTGTAGAATTCTCTACAGTCACATCACACTCCTCCGGTTCCTGCTCGCCTTCCGTAATGATTTGTAGAATTCTCTACAGTCACAGCACACTCCTCCGGTTCCTGCTCGCCTTCTGTAATCATTTGTAGAATTCTCTACAGTCACAGCAAACTCCTCCGGTTCCTGCTCGCCTTCCGTAATCATTTGTAGAATTCTCTACAGTCACAGCAAACTCCTCCGGTTCCTGCTCGCCTTCCGTAATCATTTGTAGAATTCTCTACAGTCACAGCACACTCCTCCGGTTCCTGCTCGCCTTCCACAATCATTTGTAGAATTCTCTACAGTCACAGCACACTCCTCCAAGTCCTGCTCGCCTTCCGTAATCATTTGTAGAATTTTCTACAGTCACAGCACACTCCTCCGGGTCCTGCTCGCCTTCTGTAATCATTTGTAGAATTCTCTACAGTCATGGCAAACTCCTCCGGTTCCTGCTCGCCTTCCACAATCATTTGTAGGATTCTCTACAGTCACAGCACACTCCTCCAAGTCCTGCTCGCCTTCCGTAATCATTTGTAGAATTCTCTACAGTCACAGCATACTCCTCCGGGTCCTGCTCGCCTTCCGTAATCATTTGTAGAATTTTCTACAGTCACAGCACACTCCTCCGGGTCCTGCTCGCCTTCTGTAATCATTTGTAGAATTCTCTACAGTCATGGCAAACTCCTCCGGTTCCTGCTCGCCTTCCGTAATCATTTGTAGAATTCTCTACAGTCACAGCACACTCCTCCGGGTCCTGCTCGCCTTCCATAATCATTGGTAGAATTCTCTACAGTCACAGCAAACTCCTCCGGTTCCTGCTTGCCTTCTGTAATCATTTGTAGAATCCTCTACAGTCACAGCACACTCCTCCGGGTCCTGCTCGCCTTCTGTAATCATTTGTAGAATCCTCTACAGTCACAGCAAACTCCTCCGGTTCCTGCTCGCCTTCCGTAATCACTTGTAGAATTCTCTACAGTCACAGCACACTCCTCCGGTTCCTGCTTGCTTTCCGTAATCATTTGTAGAATTCTCTACAGTAACAGCACACTCCTCCGGTTCCTGCTCGCCTTCCGTAATCATTTGTAGAATTCTCTACAGTCACAGCACACTCCTCCGGTTCCTGCTGGCCTTCCGTAATCATTTGTAGAATTCTCTACAGTCACAGCAAACTCCTCCGGTTCCTACTCGCCTTCCGTAATCATTTGTAGAATTCTCTACAGTCACAGCACACTCCTCCGGTTCCTGCTCGCCTTCCGTAATCATTTGTAGAATTCTCTACAGTCACAGCACACTCCTCCGGTTCCTGCTCTCCTTCCGTAATCATTTGTAGAATTTTCTACAGTCACAGCACACTCCTCCGGGTCCTGCTCGCCTTCTGTAATCATTTGTAGAATTCTCTACAGTCACATCAAACTCCTCCGGTTCCTTCTCGAGTCCGTAATCATTCGTAGAATTTTCTACAGTCACAGCAAACTCCTCCGGTTCCTGCTCGCCTTCCGTAATCATTTGTAGAATTTTCTACAGTCACAGCAAATTCCTCCGGTTCCTGCTCGCCTTCCGTAATCCTTTGTAGAATTCTCTACAGTCACAGCAAACTCCTCCTGTTCCTGCTCGCCTTCCGCAATCATTGGTAGAATTCTCTACAGTCACAGCACACTCCTCCGGTTCCTGCTCGCCTTCTGTAATCATTTGTAGAATTCTCTACAGTCACAGCACACTCCTCCGGTTCCTGCTCGCCTTCCGTAATCATTGGTAGAATTCTCTACAGTCACAGCACACTCCTCCGCTTCCTGCTCGCCTTCCGTAATCATTGGTAGAATTCTCTACAGTCACAGCAAACTCCTCCAGTTCCTGCTCGCCTTCCGTAATCATTGGTAGAATTCTCTACAGTCACAGCAAACTCCTCCGGTTCCTGCTAGCCTTCCGTAATCATTGGTAGAATTCTCTACAGTCACAGAAAACTCCTCCAGTTCCTGCTCGCCTTCCGTAATCATTGGTAGAATTCTCTACAGTCACAGCAAACTCCTCCGGTTCCTGCTCGCCTTCTGTAATCATTTGTAGAATTCTCTACAGTCACAGCAACTCCTACGGTTCCTGCTCGCCTTCCGTAATCATTGGTAGCATTCTCTACAGTCACAGCACATTCCTCCGGTTCCTGCTCGCCTTCCGTAATCATTTGTAGAATTCTCTACAGTCACAGCAAACTCCTCCGGTTCCTACTCGCCTTCCGTAATCATTTGTAGAATTCTCTACAGTCACAGCACACTCCTCCGGTTCCTGCTCGCCTTCCGTAATCATTTGTAGAATTCTCTACAGTCACAGCACACTCCTCCGGTTCCTGCTCTCCTTCCGTAATCATTTGTAGAATTTTCTACAGTCACAGCACACTCCTCCGGGTCCTGCTCGCCTTCTGTAATCATTTGTAGAATTCTCTACAGTCACAGCAAACTCCTCCGGTTCCTTCTCGCCTTCCATAATCATTCGTAGAATTTTCTACAGTCACAGCAAACTCCTCCGGTTCCTGCTCGCCTTCCGTAATCATTTGTAGAATTTTCTACAGTCACAGCAAATTCCTCCGGTTCCTGCTCGCCTTCCGTAATCCTTTGTAGAATTCTCTACAGTCACAGCAAACTCCTCCTGTTCCTGCTCGCCTTCCGCAATCATTGGTAGAATTCTCTACAGTCACAGCACACTCCTCCGGTTCCTGCTCGCCTTCTGTAATCATTTGTAGAATTCTCTACAGTCACAGCACACTCCTCCGGTTCCTGCTCGCCTTCCGTAATCATTGGTAGAATTCTCTACAGTCACAGCACACTCCTCCGCTTCCTGCTCGCCTTCCGTAATCATTGGTAGAATTCTCTACAGTCACAGCAAACTCCTCCAGTTCCTGCTCGCCTTCCGTAATCATTGGTAGAATTCTCTACAGTCACAGCAAACTCCTCCGGTTCCTGCTAGCCTTCCGTAATCATTGGTAGAATTCTCTACAGTCACAGCAAACTCCTCCAGTTCCTGCTCGCCTTCCGTAATCATTGGTAGAATTCTCTACAGTCACAGCAAACTCCTCCGGTTCCTGCTCGCCTTCCGTAATCATTTGTAGAATTCTCTACAGTCACAGCAACTCCTACGGTTCCTGCTCGCCTTCCGTAATCATTGGTAGCATTCTCTACAGTCACAGCACATTCCTCCGGTTCCTGCTCGCCTTCCGTAATCATTTGCAGAATTCTCTACAGTCACAGCACACTCCTCCGGGTCCTGCTCGCCTTCTGTAATCATTTGTAGAATTCTCTACAGTCACAGCAAACTCCTCCGGTTCCTTCTCGCCTTCCGTAATCATTCGTAGAATTTTCTACAGTCACAGCAAACTCCTCCGGTTCCTGCTCGCCTTCCGTAATCATTTGTAGAATTTTCTACAGTCACAGCAAATTCCTCCGGTTCCTGCTCGCCTTCCGTAATCCTTTGTAGAATTCTCTACAGTCACAGCAAACTCCTCCTGTTCCTGCTCGCCTTCCGCAATCATTGGTAGAATTCTCTACAGTCACAGCACACTCCTCCGGTTCCTGCTCGCCTTCTGTAATCATTTGTAGAATTCTCTACAGTCACAGCACACTCCTCCGGTTCCTGCTCGCCTTCCGTAATCATTGGTAGAATTCTCTACAGTCACAGCACACTCCTCCGCTTCCTGCTCGCCTTCCGTAATCATTGGTAGAATTCTCTACAGTCACAGCAAACTCCTCCGGTTCCTGCTCGCCTTCCGTAATCATTGGTAGAATTCTCTACAGTCACAGCAAACTCCTCCGGTTCCTGCTAGCCTTCCGTAATCATTGGTAGAATTCTCTACAGTCACAGCAAACTCCTCCAGTTCCTGCTCGCCTTCCGTAATCATTGGTAGAATTCTCTACAGTCACAGCAAACTCCTCCGGTTCCTGCTCGCCTTCCGTAATCATTTGTAGAATTCTC
The DNA here is from genome assembly GCF_048569485.1 of Anomaloglossus baeobatrachus. NCBI lineage: Eukaryota > Metazoa > Chordata > Amphibia > Anura > Aromobatidae > Anomaloglossus > Anomaloglossus baeobatrachus. The sequence goes on from NC_134362.1 coordinate 205,680,285, forward strand.
TACAGTCACAGCAACTCCTACGGTTCCTGCTCGCCTTCCGTAATCATTGGTAGCATTCTCTACAGTCACAGCACATTCCTCCGGTTCCTGCTCGCCTTCCGTAATCATTTGCAGAATTCTCTACAGTCACAGCACACTCCTCCGGTTCCTGCTCGCCTTCCGTAATCATTTGCAGAATTCTCTACAGTCACAGCACATTCCTCCGGTTCCTGCTCGCCTTCCGTAATCATTGGTAGCATTCTCTACAGTCACAGCACATTCCTCCGGTTCCTGCTCGCCTTCCGTAATCATTTGTAGAATTCTCTACAGTCACAGCACACTCCTCTGGGTCCTGCTCGCCTTCCGTAATGATTTGTAGAATTCTCTACAGTCACAGCACACTCCTCCGGTTCCTGCTCGCCTTCCGTAATCATTTGTAGAATTCTCTACAGTCACAGCACACTCCTCCGGGTCCTGCTCGCCTTCCGTAATCATTTGCAGAATTCTCTACAGTCACAGCACACTCCTCTGGTTCCTGCTCGCCTTCTGTAATCATTTGTAGAATTCTCTACAGTCACAGCAAACTCCTCCAATTCCAGCTCGCCTTCTGTAATCATTTGTAGAATTCTCTACAGTCACAGCACACTCCTCCGGTTCCTGCTCGCCTTCCGTAATCATTTGTAGAATTCTCTACAGTCACAGCACACTCCTCCGGTTCCTGCTCGCCTTCTGTAATCATTTGTAGAATTCTCTACAGTCACAGCACACTCCTCCGGTTCCTGCTCGCCTTCTCTAATCATTGGTAGAATTCTCTACAGTCACAGCAACTCCTCCGTTTCCTGCTCGTCTTCCGTATTCATTTGGAGAATTCTCTACAGTCACAGCACACTCCTCCGGTTCCTGCTCGCCTTCCATAATCATTTGTAGAATTCTCTACAGTCACAGCACACTCCTCCAGTTCCTGCTCGCCTTCCGTAATCATTGGTAGAATTCTCTACAGTCACAGCAAACTCCTCCAGTTCCTGCTCGCCTTCCGTAATCATTGGTAGAATTCTCTACAGTCACAGCAAACTCCTCCGGTTCCTGCTAGCCTTCCGTAATCATTGGTAGAATTCTCTACAGTCACAGCAAACTCCTCCAGTTCTTTGAGCTTTTTTAAATCTGTATACCTTCAACAGATTTTGTGTGATTAATTCCGTAATCATTGGTAGCATTCTCTACAGTCACAGCACATTCCTCCGGTTCCTGCTCGCCTTCCGTAATCATTTGTAGAATTCTCTACAGTCACAGCAAACTCCTCCGGTTCCTGCTCGCCTTCCGTAATGATTTGTAGAATTCTCTACAGTCACAGCAAACTCCTCCGGTTCCTGCTCGCCTTCCGTAATCATTTGCAGAATTCTCTACAGTCACAGCACACTCCACCGGTTCCTGCTCGCCTTCTGTAATCATTTGTAGAATTCTCTACAGTCACAGCACACTCCTCCTGTTCCTGCTCGCCTTCTGTAATCATTTGTAGAATTCTCTACAGTCACAGCAAACTCCTCCGGTTCTTGCTCGCCTTCCGTAATCATTGGTAGAATTCTTTACAGTCACAGCACACTCCTCCGGTTCCTGCTCGCCTTCTGTAATCATTTGCAGAATTCTCTACAGTCACAGAACACTCCTCCGGTTCCTGCTCGCCTTCTGTAATCATTTGTAGAATTCTCTACAGTCACAGCAAACTCCTCCGGTTCCTGCTCGCCTTCCGTAATCATTTGTAGAATCCTCTACAATCACAGCAAACTCCTCCGGTTCCTGCTCGCCTTCTGTAATCATTTGTAGAATTCTCTACAGTCACAGCAAACTCCTCCGGTTCCTGCTCGCCTTCCGTAATCATTTGTAGAATCCTCTACAGTCACAGCAAACTCCTCCGGTTCCTGCTCGCCTTCCGTAATGATTTGTAGAATTCTCCACAGTCACAGCAAACTCCTCCGGTTCCTGCTCGCCTTCCGTAATCATTTGTAGAATTCTCTACAGTCACAGCACACTCCTCCGGTTCCTGCTCGCCTTCCGTAATCACAGCACACACTCAGGCCCCTTCCGCACATTTAGTGGTCTCTCTTTGGAGCTTATATACGAGCCCCCTGCACAACAGGATTCAGATGTGTGCACCATCGGGGACATTAACTAAGCCACTAAGGTGATGGCGTCTGTGTTCTGGATAAGGAGGGTGTGCTGCTAGTGGACTACCTTCAAAATTGTCTGTAAAGTGCTGTGGAATTAATAGCGCTATATAAATTAATAAATATTATTATTATATTAACTATAATGGTGCAGACAGATAGGCTGTATGTCCTGTTGTGCATCATCTTCGGGTGTATACGCGGACACCCAGACGAATTAGACTGTGATATACACCCGAAAATGGTGACAGAGCGCACAGCGGCTCCATCTGCACCATTATAGTCAATAGATCGCGGTATATGTCAGAAAATAGTGACAGCGCACAGTGACTCCGTCTGCACCATTATAGCCAATAGATTGAGATATACACATGGAAATGGTGACCAGATCAGATCAGAGAAGCAGCGAGTGACAACTTCCCGGTCCATTTGTCAGCGTTTTCGGACTGATAAGAACTTCCTGGAGCGACCGGTCACTGTGGGTGAGACCTGGATTTATTTGTAGGACCCTGAAAACAAGGAGCACTCAAAAGAGTGGAGGCACAAGGGTTCTCCTCGTCCAAAGAAGGTCAGGGTGCAAAAATCAGCCACTAAGGTGATGGTGTCTGTGTTCTAGGATAAGGAGGGCGTGCTGCTAGTGGACTACCTTCAAAAGGGTTCCACCATCAATGCAAGGTATTATATTGAACTTTTGGAGCAATTGAAGGCAGCTCTGAAGGCCAAAGGGCACGGCTGTCCAAAGGAATCTTGTTCCTCCTCCCTCCGACTATCATCTGTGTCCAAATCTGAAGAATCGCCTCAAAGATACCAAATTTCACACCATTTCTGATGCCATGGCTGCTACGAATGCCTAGTTTGAGGCACAGCCGCAATCCTTCCATTGGAATACCGATGTAAGAAGTGTGTTGTCATCAGTGGAGAGTGTGTGGAAGAAATGGAAAGTTTCATCATCCTATCTCCTTCCTTTCTGGGTAAAGCCAAAGACTTATCAGCAGCTCCTCGCACATTCAGGTCACCTTTGTGTAGCAGAAGATGGATAAACCCCACGGGGCAAACATCCCAGAATGCAGCGCACGAGATGCCGGAGCCAGATACATGGACCTCTGTGAGTCCCGGGGCACGAGCCCCCGCTGCTGCTTTCTGTTATCTCCCACTTCATCTTATAACAGAAATAATCTGCACATATAGATAAGAAATCACCTGAGACATCAGGTTCATTTACCGCGGCGCAGAGATGTGGACTCCATGACAACTCTTTATAGGAGTGCCCGGGGTGAGAGAGAGGAGTACCCGACACCACACAGCCCCGGAGTATCACACCGGAGAGCGAGGAGACGCACGGCCCCGGAGTATCGCATCGGAGAGCGAGGAGACGCACAGCTCCGGAGTATCACACCGGAGAGCGAGCAAACGCATGGCCCCGGAGTATTACACCAGAGAGCGAGGAGACGCACAGCCCTGCAGTATCACACAGGAGAGCGAGGAAACGAAAGGGCCCCGGAGTATCACACCGGAGAGCGAGGAGACGCACAGCTCCGGAGTATCACACTGGAGAGCGAGGAGACGCATGGCCCCGGAGTATGACACCGGAGAGCGAGGAGACGAAAGGGCCCCGGAGTATCACACCAGAGAGCGAGGAGACACACAGCTCCGGAGTATCACACCGGAGAGCGAGGAGACGCACAGCCCCGGAGTATCACACCGAAGAGCGAGGAGATCAGTAATGTAATGTATGTACACAGTGACTGCACCAGCAGAATAGTGAGTGCAGCTCTGGAGTATAATACAGGAGGTAACTCAGGATCCGTACAGGATGTGTTGTGTTTACATACAGTGCCTACAAGTAGTATTCAACCCCCTGCAGATTTAGCAGGTTTGATAAGATGCAAATAAGTTAGAGCCTGCAAACTTCAAACAAGAGCAGGATTTATTAACAGATGCATAAATCTTACAAACCAACAAGTTATGTTGCTCAGTTAAATTTTAATAAATTTTCAACATAAAAGTGTGGGTCAATTATTATTCAACCCCTAGGTTTAATATTTTGTGGAATAACCCTTGTTTGCAATTACAGCTAATAATCGTCTTTTATAAGCCCTGATCAGGCCGGCACAGGTCTCTGGAGTTATCTTGGCCCACTCCTCCATGCAGATCTTCTCCAAGTTATCTAGGTTCTTTGGGTGTCTCATGTGGACTTTAATCTTGAGCTCCTTCCACAAGTTTTCAATTGGGTTAAGGTCAGGAGACTGACTAGGCCACTGCAACACCTTGATTTTTTCCCTCTTGAACCAGGCCTTGGTTTTCTTGGCTGTGTGCTTTGGGTCGTTGTCTTGTTGGAAGATGAAATGACGACCCATCTTAAGATCCTTGATGGAGGAGCGGAGGTTCTTGGCCAAAATCTCCAGGTAGGTCGTGCTATCCATCTTCCCATGGATGCGGACCAGATGGCCAGGCCCCTTGGCTGAGAAACAGCCCCACAGCATGATGCTGCCACCACCATGCTTGACTGTAGGGATGGTATTCTTGGGGTCGTATGCAGTGCCATCCAGTCTCCAAACGTCACGTGTGTGGTTGGCACCAAAGATCTCGATCTTGGTCTCATCAGACCAGAGAACCTTGAACCAGTCTGTCTCAGAGTCCTCCAAGTGATCATGATGAAACTGTAGACGAGCCTTGACATGACGCTTTGAAAGTAAAGGTACCTTACGGGCTCGTCTGGAACGGAGACCATTGCGGTGGAGTACGTTACTTATGGTATTGACTGAAACCAATGTCCCCACTGCCATGAGATCTTCCCGGAGCTCCTTCCTTGTTGTCCTTGGGTTAGCCTTGACTCTTCGGACAAGCCTGGCCTCGACACGGGTGGAAACTTTCAAAGGCTGTCCAGGCCGTGGAAGGCTAACAGCAGTTCCATAAGCCTTCCACTTCCGGATGATGCTCCCAACACTGGAGACAGGTAGGCCCAACTCCTTGGAAAGGGTTTTGTACCCCTTGCCAGCCTTGTGACCCTCCACGATCTTGTCTCTGATGGCCTTGGAATGCTCCTTTGTCTTTCCCATGTTGACCATGTATGAGTGCTGTTCACAAGTTTGGGGAGGGTCTTAATTAGTCAGAAAAGGCTGGAAAAAGAGAATTAATCCAAACATGTGAAGCTCATTGTTCTTTGTGCCTGAAATACTTCTTAATACTTTAGGGGAACCAAACAGAATTCTGGTGGTTTGAGGGGTTGAATAATAAATGACCTCTGAATAAACTTTTCCCAATTTCAAAAAAAAAAAAAAAAGAAATAACATTCTTTTTTGCTGCATTTCACACTTCCAGGCTGATCTACAGTCCAAATGTCACAATGCCAAGTTATTCCGAATGTGTAAACCTGCTACATCTGCAGGGGGTTGAATACTACTTGTAGGCACTGTAACACTTAATTCTCCCTTTGTAGATTTCTTTCATAACAATATAAATACACATGACGCTATTATTGTAGAGATATAAGCATGTTTCTGGACATGGTAACAAGTGTAACCCTCCATTCTTTACACTGCAGGCTGAATTCACAGAACTGTAATGAGATGTGACTCTGCAGCGCGATGAATACATACATGATCAGATAATGATTCCTCTTTATCACAGTAAACATGGTGTACAGGATTCTGCGTCAATTCATGTGTGAGAATGACCCTCCCGGGGGGTGCCCCTCGCAGCGCTCCGCCATGGAAATTGTAAAGACGACGTGGCGTTATCAATAGGATTCCTGCTTCTTTTTTGTTGTACATTGAATAATGAACGCTGTCTTCTCGGCGGCTTTTGTTCCTCCTGTCGAGATACGCGGCTCCTTTTGTTCCAAGACTATGTGATTTATAATGAAAATGACTAGATAATTGCGCTCCTTGTCACAGGTATCGCGCCGCTCACATAAACCACTGTTTGCTTTTCTTACAACCCTATGAAGTTTAGATATAATTGCATCCAATTGCCCAATGCCATTACATTGACAATGTAATCAAATGATATCTTAGTAATTGCTCACATGGGCGCTAAGTATCTGCGAGTCCCCACACGTGAGCGTAACGTGGAGGAAGAGGCTGTAGGTAATGTTCAGCCAAGAAACGGAGAGTGCAGCGCTGTCCCCCCAAACACCAAGAAACAGAGAGTGCAGCGCCGTCTCCTAAACACCAAGAAACGGAGAGTGCAGCGCTGCCCCCCAACCACCAATAAACAGAGAGTGCAGCGCTGTCCCCCAAATACCAAGAAACTGAGAGTGCAGCACTGTTCCCCAATCATCAAGAAATGGAGAGTGCAGCGCTCTCTCCTAAACACCAAGAAACGGAGAGTGCAGCGCTGTCCCCCAAACACCAAGAAACAGAGAGTGCAGCGCTGTCCCACAAACGATAAGAAACGGAGAGTGCAGCGCTGTCCCCCAATCACCAAGAAATGGAGAGTGCAGCGCCGCCCCCACACACCAAGAAACAGAGAGTGCAGCGCCGCCCCCACACACCAAGAAACAAAGAGTGCAGCACTGTCTCCCCAATCACTAAGAAATGCAGAGTGCAGCACTGCCCCCCCAATCACCAAGAAACGGAGAGTGCAGCACTATCCCCAAATACCAAGAAACGGGGAGTGCAGCGCCGCCCCCACACAACAAAAAAAGGAAAGCGAAGTGCTGTCTCCCTAAATCACTAAGAAACGAAGAGTGCAACACTATCCCCAAATACTATGAAATGGAGAGTTTAGCGCTGCCCCCCAACACCAGGAAACGGGAAGTGCAGCACCACCCCCACACACCAAGAAACAGAGTGCAGTGCTATCTCCCCAATCACCAAGAAATGGAGAGTACAGTGGTGCCCCCCAAACACCAAGAAACAGAGAGTGCAGCAGTGCCCCCCAAACATCAAGAAACAGAGAGTGCAGCAGTGCCCCCCAAACACCAAGAAACAGAGAGTGCAAGCAGTGCCCCCCCAAACACCACGAAACGTAGAGCGCAGCGGTACCCCCAAACACCAAGAAACAGAGTGCACCCCTGTCCCCCCAAACACCAAGAAACAGAGTGCAGAACTGTCCTCCCAAACACCAAGAAACAGAGTGCACCCCTGTCCCCCCAAACACCAAGAAACAGAGTGCAGAACTGTCCCCCCAAACAGCAAGAAGCAGAGAGTGCAGCGGTGGTCAGGAAGAGGTCTGAGGTCAGAAGCCAAGATCAGAACACTTACAACAGATGGGAGCCAAGAGCACAGTGAGGAAACATGACGTATGACTGGCGCAGTTCAGACAAAGCAAGCCCAGGAAAGAAACAAAGCAATCACCAGGAACGAGGCGCATCTGTGAAGGCACCTCCCAAAAAAAGCGTGGACCTTAGTGCTGAAAGACAACCTGTCAGCAAGTGGACAAGACACATAGCAGAGCATTTTCAAATGCAAAATGCTCTGCACTGCGGAACCGTGACATATTTAAAAAAACTAAAACTAGCAAGGAGCAAATGTGAGGATGCTGCCTATAGAGACCACTCGGGTCCCGGAGCGCTGCGATACTCTTCTCCTTCGCAGGCAGTGTTGCCGCTGCTGCTGATGATGGTTTTTCATCAGTTCTTCCCCTTTAAGGAGGCAGAAATAAGATGAGACAGATACAAGTTGGCGGCTGCTCGTGTTGTGTCATCTCTTTCCTCAGAAACCCAATTACTGGGTATAAATCCCGCCAGTGCTGCGCATCTATGGGCCCGTTATTAAATTACATGTAGATCCTCTCTGCAAGAAGCGCTTTTAATCCACAGACACTCGTGCTCTTTATTAGATGCTCTGGCACAGGACGCTCCAGGGAAGCAGCGCGGAGAAGATACCATTGTGCAGCCATCGCTGAGGGTCACTTAAAGGGAATGTCACTTGTGCAACACGTCAATGTGACATATTAATAGTTGTCTGGGCCTTGATCCGAAAAACAGGCTGGAGCTAAACCCGTGGCCGACGACGTGCGAACGTGGCTGCCAGAGCGGCTATTACTGGGAGTGGGACCAGGGCGGGCGCCTATCCAGGTATTAAGGGTGCAAAATCCAGAGGAAAATCACTTTCTATTACTCTCAGAATAAAACGTGAGCATTGTGCCACAAAGAAGCCACGTGTCAAACCTCTGCTGGAAAAGAATTACAAAATTGCTTTCCAGTATGTGTATATCTCACCCCAGTGCTGGATTCACAGCCAGAGTGCTCAGTACTGCTGTATAATGACTTTCATGCGTCTGCTTTCTAGTATGTGTATATCTCACTCCAGAGCTGGATTCACAGCCAGAGTGCTCAGTACTGCTGTATAATGACTTTCATGCGTCTGCTTTCTAGTATGTGTATATCTCACTCCAGAGCTGGATTCACAGCCAGAGTGCTCAGTACTGCTGTATAATGACTTTCATGAGTCTGCTTTCTAGTATGTGTATATCTCACTCCAGAGCTGGATTCACAGCCAGAGTGCTCAGTACTGCTGTATAATGACTTTCATGCGTCTGCTTTCTAGTATGTGTATATCTCACTCCAGAGCTGGATTCACAGCCAGAGTGCTCAGTACTGCTGTATAATGACTTTCATGCGTCTGCTTTCTAGTATGTGTATATCTCACTCCAGTCACTCCAGGGAGTGCTGCATTTCCAGCCACATTGCTCAGTACTGCTGTATGTCTTCTATGCCACTGCTTTCTAGTTTGTAAATATCGCACCCCAGTGCTGGATTCACAACTACATTGCTCAATACTGCTCTATAATATCCTCCATGCTGCTGCTTTCCAGTATGTGTATATCACCCCTCAGTGCTTGATTTACAGCCACATTGCTCAGTATTGCTGTATAATATCCTCCATGCTGCTGCTTTCTAGTATGTATATATCTCACCCCGGTGATGGATTAAGAACCACATATCTCACCCAGTGATGGATTCACAACCACATTTCTCAATACAGCTGTATAATGTCCTCCATGCTGCTGCTTTCTAGTATGAGTATATCTCACCCAAGTGCTGGATGCACAGGAACATTGCTCAGTGGTGCTAGAGAATGTCCTCCTCTGTGTTTTAATCAGTGTTTCTCTTACCCCAGAGCTTGATTCACAACAATAATGCTCAGTAAAGTGTCTTCTATGCTGCTGCTTTCTACTAAGTGTTAATCTACCCCAGTGATTGATTCACAGCTACAATAAACAGCAATGTTATAAAATGTTCTCTATGCTGCTGCTTTCTAGTATGTGTATATCTCACCCCAGTGCTGGACTCACAGCCACATTGCTCAGTATTGCTCTATAATGTTCTCCATGCTGCTGCTTTCTAGTATGTGTATATCTCACCCCAGTGCTGGACTCACATCCACATTTCTCAGTACTGCTATAGTATGTCCTCCTCTGTTTTTTAATCAGTGTTTCTCTTACCCCATAGCTTGATTCACAGCCACATTGCTTAGTACTGCTGTATAATACATGCTGCTCCTTTATAGTACGAGTATATCTCATCCCAGTGCTGGATTCACAGCCACATTGCCAGGAATGCTGTATAATTTATTCCATGCTTCTGCTTTCTAGTATGTGTATATCTCACCCCAGTGCTGGATTCACAGCAACACTGCTCAGTACTGCTGTATAATTTATTCCATGCTGCTTTCTAGTATCTGTATATCTCACCCCAGTGCTGGATTCACAGCCACATTGCTCAGTGGTGCTATAGAATGTCCTCCTCTATTTTTTAATAAAGGCCCTGTCACACATAGAGATAAATCTGTGGCAGATCTGTAGTTGCGGTGAAATTGTGGACAATCATTGCCAGGTTTATGGCCGTCTACAAATGGAACAATATGTCCATGATTTCACTGCAACCACAGATCTGCCAAAGATTTATCTCTGTCTGTGACAGGGCCTTTAGTGTTTCTCTTACCGCAAAGCTTGATTCACAGCTACAATGTTCAGTACTGCAGTAAAGTGTCTTCTGTGCTGCTGCTTTCTAGTAAGTGTTGATTCACACCTACAATAAAATGTTTTCTATGCTGCTGCTTTCTAGTATGTGTATATCTCACCCCAGTGCTGGATTTACAGGCACACTGCTCAGTACTGCTGTATAATGTCTTCCATGCTGCTGCTTTCTCGTATGTGTATTTCTCACCCCAGTGCTGGATTCACAGGCACATTGCTCAGTGGTGCTATAGAATGTCCTCTTTTTTTAATAAGTGTTTCTCTTACCCCAAAGCTTGATTCACAGCTACAATGCTCAGTACTGCAGTAAAGTGTCTTCTGTGCTGCTCTTTCTAGTAAGTGTTGATTCACACCTACAATAAAATGTTCTCTATGCTGCTGCTTTCTAGTAAGTGTTGATCTCACCCTGGTGGTGGATTCACAGCTACAATGTACAATTATTCTGTATATTGTCCGCCATGCTGCTGCTCCTTCTGAAAATGTGCTTCATGCATACAGAAGAGCAGGAATCCCTCAGGTCTGTGTCTGCTGCGTATGGGAGACATCGCAGGAGTTGATCTCCACCCACTAGCCTCGAGACAACTGCAGAGGGGAAAAACTGTGAAATATTCAGGATATAATGGCCAAAGCCAACTATTCTTATAAAGTAGATAGATGTATGACGAGAATGACTGAGTGAAGCAGCCGCAGCTTCTTCTCGGTTACATTTCCATTAATGCAAGCTCCAGTATCGTCCTCATCGTCGCACTTAATGCCATCGGGGGCCACCACTACAAATATCCTTTGGAAATCAAAGCCTTCTTTGCAGTGTAATTGAATTAAAACTTGAAGGCTGCCATGCTGCAGAGCGCGGGGAGGGGGCGCCGCTCCGTCCCCCGCTCCGTCCCCCCCAGCTCACACTCCACACAGAATTATTACATAATAAATGAATACACAAAGCGAGGCAAAATCAAAAGCTTTATTTCCCGTCTTAATCCTGCCGAGATGAAATAAGACCGAGGGGCGCACAAATTCCTGCCAAATGAAATGCATTGCAGCTGAGGAGCGGCGCTCGGTGGGGGAGACGCGCCGAGGAGCGCGCAGAAAGCAGATCTTGTAGCTGCGTGAGACTCCGGCCGTGATCAGATTATTACTCCGGGAAACCGGGAACATCAGAAAAAGAGGAGTCGCTAAAGAGCCGCTCCCCGAAGACGGCTGCCATGGAGGCAAGATTACCGATAATCACAACACAGCTCTGTTCATCCTGAGCCTTCTGGTTCATGCTTTTCATTCGAGAACGGTTTTCAGCCTCGATGGAGATCTGCTATAAGTCATGTAATTGTTATCTTTTCTTCTTGCCATGAATGGAAACATTCTTGTCCCCAAAGACTGCAAAATGATCGAGTTTTGCTTACATAGTTGAAGGCTCGCAACAATGTATCAGCGTGGACACTCCTCTGCAAATTGGGACTCAACAAGGAAAGTCAATGCCGACCTTGATATTGTGATGCTAGACACTACGAGCAGTATGAATAAGAGGGTAGTCAGACAAGCCGGGATCATAAGCCAGGAGGTTAAGTGTAATATTCAGGGAGCAGACAGAGATGTGGTCAGGAAGAGGTCCAAGGTCAAAAGCCGGGAGGTAGCGTATAAGGTTCAGAGAGCAGACAGAGACATGGCCAGGTAGAGGTCCGAGGTCCGAAGTCGGAAGGGAACGCATAAGGTTCAGGGAGCATACATAAACGTGGTCAGGAAGAGGTCCGAGGTCAGAAGCCGGAAGGTAATGTATAAGGTTCAGAGAGCAGGCATAGACGTAGTCAGGAAGAGATCGGAGGTCCGAAGCCGGGACGTAACGTATAAGGTTCAGGGAGCAGACAGAGATGTGGTCAGGAAAGGTCCGAGGTCAGAAGCTGGGAGGTAACGTATAAGATTCAGGGAGCAGACAGAGACGTGGTCAGGAAGAAGTCTGAGGTCAGAAGCCAGGAGGTAACGTATAAGGTTAAGGGAGCAGACAGAGACGTGGTCAGGAAGAGGTCTGAGGTCAGAAGCCAAGATCAGAACACTTACACCACGCAGGAGCAAAGAGCACACTGAGCAAACAGGAAGAACGACTGATAAAGTACAGACAGAGAAAACCCAGTAAAGAAACAGAGAAATAACCAAGAATGAGGTGCATCTGTGAAGGCACCACCTAAAACCAGCATGGACCCTAGTGCTGAAAGACAACCTGTCAGCAGGTGCACAAGACACATAGCAGAAAAGTTTCTAATGCAAAATGCATTATGTAACGGCCCTCAGCTTGATCTCAAGCCATGGCGACATGATGGATGAAAGCTCTGTAGAACGATCAATCTTGTACATCTTAGATGGGTCCACCAGGGTCTGCTTCGCCTACATAGGTCCGCCAGGGTCTCCTCCGCCTAGATAGGTCCGCCAGGGTCTCCTCCGCCTAGATAGGTCTGCCAGGGTCTTCTCCGCCTAAGTAGGTCCGCCAGGGTCACCTCCGCCTAGATAGGTCCGCCAGGGTCACCTCCACCTAGATAGGTCCGCCAGGGTCACCTCCGCCTAGATAGGTCCGCCAGGGTCACCTCCGCCTAGATAGGTCCGCCAGGGTCACCTCCGCCTAGATAGGTCCGCCAGGGTCACCTCCGCCTAGATAGGTCCACCAGGGTCACCTCCGCCTAGATAGGTCCGCTAGAGTCTTCTCCGCCTAGATAGGTCAACCAGTGATTCTAATGCACAGGCGCCAGACTCCGGGTACTAAGTGGATGATGTAGAGATTGAAGTCTCGTGCCTGGGCAGTGGAGTCGGGGACATGCGCAGGCGCGTCGCTCTGAAAAGCCAGTGCTTACACTGCGCAGGTCTCCTGGTGCCAGGTTTCCTTTAAGAGGTGCGCACTTTACTCAAACAGACACTGTGTTCAGCACTGGAATATGAAGAGCCGCTCTTCATTAATCCCTTCCCAATGTGTATTAGAAATCTTCAGATCATGCCCGGGTGCACAGGACCCCAGAACCCCGCTTTCTGCAGGCAGCGCAGGGCGGCTGCAATATTGATGTAGGATATGTGAAGACTCGGCAGGAGAACAGACAGCGATTGTACCAGAAAGTTCCAGACAAGACATTGTGAAGAAACAACAAAAAACGATTTATTGAACAAAACATGAGATATGAAAAGAATAAAAAGAAAAATATGAAGTGTAGGATGGAGCGGAAACAAATGTCAGCAGGGGAGCGGCGCGCGGAGGGGTCTCCTCGGGTGCCGGGAACAGAAGCCGGTGGTGTCATTGTTACAGGCTGAATAGGGCACTTAGGACGGATCTATGGCGCAGGTCAATTATTACACAGGAAATTACATCCCACATTCACTCCTGGTGAGGCGGCGCGGGCGCGGTAGTGTCACATTAACCGCGCTGGAACCTCAGATTGCCGAAAACAGCAAAATCTGGAGACTGGAGGATCAGGGACATTTACTGCACATAACAGATCAGTGCAAGCGAAGAACGCGGGTCACTGTAGAGCTCACATCATAGAGGATCAGCGGCAGCGGTACAAGGGGTACAGACCAGGAGCAATAGAACAAATAGCGACTGAGGCAGCCAAGCACAAGGCACAAGTGAACGAAACAACAGAGCACAAGGCACCAGAGACTGAGGCAACAGAGCACAAGGCACCAGGGACTGAGGCAACAGAGCACAAGGTACCAGGGACTGAGGAAACCCAGCACAAGGCAACAGGGACTGAGGCAACAGAGCACAAGGCACCAGGGACTGAGGAAACCCAGCACAAGGCACCAGGGACTGAGGAACCAAATCACAAGGCACCAGGGACTGAGGAACCAAATCACAAGGCACTAGGGAGTGAGGAACCAAATCACAAGGCACCAGGGACTGAGGAACCAAATCACAAGGCACCAGGGACTGAGGAACCAAATCACAAGGCACCAGGGACTGAGGAACCAAACCACAAGGCACTAGGGAGTGAGGAACCAAATCACAAGGCACTAGGGAGTGAGGAACCAAATCACAAGGCACCAGGGACTGAGGAACCAAATCACAAGGCACCAGGGACTGAGGCAACAGAGCACAAGGCACCAGGGACTGAGGAACCAAATCACAAGGCACCAGAGACTGAGGCATCATAGCACAAGGCACCAGGGACTGAGGCACCAAACCACAAGGCACCAGGGACTGAGGAACCAAACCACAAGGCACTAGGGACTGAGGCACCAAACCACAAGGCACTAGGGAGTGAGGAACCAAATGACAAGACACCAGGGACTGAGGAACCAAACCACAAGACACCAGGGACTGAAGCACCAAACCACAAGACACAAGGGACTATGGAACCAGAGACTGAGGAACCAAACCACAAGGCACCAGAGACTGAGGCATCAGAGCACAAGACACCAGGGACTGAGGCATCAGAGCACAAGGCACCAGGGACTGAGGCATCAGAGCACAAGGCACCAGGGACTGAGGCAACAGAGAACAAGGCACCAGGGACTGAGGAACCAAACCACAAGACACCAGGGACTGAAGCACCAAACCACAAGACACCAGGGACTGAGGAACCAAACCACAAGACACCAGGGACTGAAGCACCAAACCACAAGACACCAGAGACTGAGGAACCAAACCACAAGGCACCAGAGACTGAGGCATCAGAGCACAAGGCACTAGGGACTGAGGCAACAGAGAACAAGGCACCAGGGACTGAGGAACCAAACCACAAGGCACCAGAGACTGAGGAACCAAACCACAAGGCACCAGAGACTGAGGCATCAGAGAACAAGGCACCAGGGACTGAGGAACCAAACCACAAGGCACCAGGGACTGAAGCACCAAACCACAAGACACCAGGGACTGAGGAACCAAACCACAAGACACCAGGGACTGAGGAAATAAACTACAAGCACCAGGGACTGAGGTACCAAACCACAAGACACCAGGGACTGAGGAAATAAACTACAAGCACCAGGGACTGAGGTACCAAACCACAAGACAACAGGGACTGAGGAAATAAACTACAAGCACCAGGGACTGAGGAACCACAACGTAAGAAACCAGGGACTGAAGCACCAAACTAAAGGGCACCAGGGACTAAAGCACCAAACTAGAGGGCACGAGGGACTAAAGCACCAAACTAGAGGACACCAGGGACTGAAGCACAAAACTAGAGGGCACCAGGGATTGAAGATCCAAGCCATTGGACACCAGTAATCGAAGTCCCGAACTGTAGGACACTGAAGCAGAAAATGACTAGACAATAGGAACTAAAGCACCGAACCTCTAAACACCAGAAAGTGAGGGAACAAACCCCTAAAGTCCTAAACTACCGGACATCACTAGACACCAGGGACCAAACATCCAGACCACTAAACAATAAGACACCCCAGACACCGGGCAATAAATCACCCCGTATCCGGGTGCAGAGGAACAATCAGATGTTACTCCTTTGTCTCGTAACTAAAATTTCTCACCAAAAAATAAAAGTTTTTTCTTTTTTTTTTGCTCCTTTGCAGTAAACTTTACAGTTGTTACCGGGATCTGTCAAAATAACAGGGACCGGCCAAGATGGAAGTTTCCTTCTAGAAGCTTTACGTCCTTGCGGTTGTTTTGTTGCCTTCCTCTAAATCATCGGTGACTTTGTGGAAGGATTTACATCTTTTATTCGCGGGTGCAACAATGTATTCCAATAAAACCAAATGCCGCGCAAAAGGCTGGAAGCCGCGAAGGTAAATCAATCGTCAGAAGTTGCATTCGCCTGTTCAGCGACACAGCTGCGCGGTGCGGAGCGAGCGGTGTCATGGCATCATTAAGGCGGTGGAGACAGGCGGGGTCCGTGCCTCCGTGCGGCGGCCAGGGCTTTACTTCTGAGCCTCGTTCTAGTAAATCAAGTCTTTATTGGGAGGAATGTATTTTTGTTTGGTGTTGCGGGTTTCTTTGAGTTCCGATCCTCGCTCCTTCCATTATATACAGTCTATTACGTCGCCTGCTGTTTCAATCTGCACCAGACCCACTTTTGTCAGATATCTGTGATGAAATGCCGGCAGCGCGGTTATTGTATCCTATTGCTGATCCGGTCCTCACAGCCGTAGCACAAAAAACTACATTGTAGCAAAAATATAAAAGAAGTTCTAGGAATATTGTGCCCAATCAGGTGCGGAACGATTGCAGCCGCGACCGGGCCCGGGGGTGCAGGGGGCCCGCTGACCCCAGCTTCAGCTGGATGTGCGTCCGAGACTGCGCATCCAGCTGAAATGCATCGCGGTGCAGAGACCCATCGGGTCCCTCTACTGCGATACACACTGCCGGCCAATCAGAAGCCGGCAGCTTTCATCTGCGTCCCAGTGACTGAGGGCGGCGCATGGCAATGACGTCATATGTTGCAATAGCATCGACACCAATGAAAGCTGCCGGCCACTGTGCGCTGGCTACACAGGAGGACGTTGTGCAATGTGCGAGCTGGGAAGGGGGAGTACAATGCTGTTGTTTTTTGCATTAGACAGAACGGAGACATATTTATCAGGATGGGGACATATATACTAGGAGGGGGACAGTAGATACCAGGAAGGGGACAGTATATACCATAAGAAGGACAGTATATAGTAGGAGGGCCCCAGGAGTGGGACAGTATATACCAGGAGGGGGACAGTATATACCAGCAATGGGACAGTAGATATCAGAAGTAGGACAGTATATACTAGGAGGGCCCCAGGAGTGGGACAGTATATAAAAGAAGTGGGGCAGTATATACCAGGAGGGGGACAGTAGATACCAGGAGGGGGACAGTAGATAGCAGCAATGGGACAGTAGATATCAGAAGTAGGACAGTATATACTAGGAGGGCCCCAGGAGTGGGACAGTATATACCAGGAGGGGGACAGTAGATACCAGGAAGGGGACAATATATAACAGAAGGAGGAGAGTATATACTAGGAAGACCCCAGGAATGAGACAGTATATACCAGGAGGGGGACAGTAAATACCAAGAGGGGGGACAGTAGATACCAGGAGTGGCCAAGGATGGTGACATATATACCATGATGGTGACATGTATACCATGATGGTGACATATATACACTAGGATGTGGGCTAGAATGGGGAACATATGTACCAGGATAAGGGACATATATACCAGGATGGCAAACATATATAGCAGAATGGGGACATATATACCAGGATGGGGTTATATACACACCAGGATGTAGGCTAGAATGGGGAACATATATACCAGGATGGGCGATATATATACCAGGATGGGGTTACATATACACCAGGATGTAGCCTCAAATGGGGAACATATATACCAGGATGGGGGCCTTATATAGTGTCACGCTCTCCGGGTCCCCTGCTCTGCTCCCCGGCTCACCTGCCACGCTCCCCGGCTTCCCTGCTTCTCTCCCCGGTCTCCAGCCTCCATTGCCTGCGGTCTCCAGGCGGCCCGGTCCCCGCTCCCGGCGCTCGTCGGCTACTCAGCCCCAGCCCGGCTGTCCTGCTTCCTGCTCACCGCTCCCTGCCCTGGCTTCTGGCACCCGGGCCTCGCGCATGCGCATTAGGGCGCGCGCGCGGTCATTGACCCTTTCTTAAAGGGCCAGCGTCCACTGACAGGAAATTGGACACACAGGTACAGGGTATAAAGGGGTTTAGTGTCCAAGTGGGCGGGGCCTGTTCTTCGTGTTTCCTAAGCTAGGAGTCAGGTCTCCTTGTATCTCTGTGCCATACTTACCTATCTCTCTTCTAGAGCCGCTCCTGCCTCGCCATCCGGTCCTGCCGATTCCCGAACGCTGACTATCTGCCATCCCGTCAGTCAGTTCCATCTCTGATCCCTGTTGTGACCCGTCCTCTCGCTCCATCGGTTCCGGACTCTGCCTGACAACATCTCGGCCTCCGAACCTGAGCTCCGTCACCCGGACTACCATCAGTGACTCCGTGGTCCCAGGGACTTCTCCATTCCACTCTTGTGCACGGACTGTCCTGCTACCCGTAGTGCTCCGGCTACCGGACCCCTTGCCTTCATCTAGGAGTTCGGCCCAGTGGATCCACCTCCTGGGTCTGCCCGTCCACCTGGCCCTAACATATAGCAGAATGGGGACATATATATCAGGATGGGGGACATATATACCAGGATGGGGGCCTTATATAGCAGAATGGGGACATACCAGGAGAGGGGTCAGATATACCAGGGGGAGGGACTCGTATGTCTTTATAGGATTTAGAATACTAAATGAATACATACATAAACATACATCTGACCAACATAAGGGGGCCAGGTCCAAACTTTGCACCAGAGCCCATCAAACTCTAGTTAGGCCACTGTGCCCAATCCTTCAAGAAGCACGAAGGAAGACTATGGCGCCACTCTTGCCACTCTCTTATATTGAGCAGTGTTGCACATTTTACCCGGCTGCGGATATTAGCGGAGGCAGTAGATACGTGTTATTTCGGCTTTTCTACCCGCACTCTGTAGTCAGGTTGTTGGTGCCACGCAGATTGACAATAGCCATATTGAATCCACGTCGGCCTCTTCTGTCTCTGACCTTTCGATGCCGCAGTTAAGAGGGTCCCAGATGCGCTTTAATTTGCCTCTTGTATCAGCATCTTTTATTTGTGCCGGGGATTGGACAATTCAATTAACGCGTCTCCTTCTCCCAGAATAATGGCCGTTTTATGAGCAGCTTCATAAAGTGCCTATTAGAGCAGGTCTGGGATCATAAACACGCACAATCCGATTGTGTACGCCACAGAAATGAAATGTTTCCATCATCGTAATAATGTCACGGCATCGTTCACGAGGAAAGCGGCGCCCCCGCTGATGCCGGTCTATGAAAGAGGACCGGGCATGCCAGGCAAAATGCTCTACATATGCTTGTACCAGAGAAGTGCCAACTCCACCACCGGTGACCATCCGAAGATATCATGTATGGACCTACTGGTGTCATCTGCACAAAAGTCACCACCAATAATGTATCTCTACACTCGGCACCAGGATCGGTAACTCTCTGTACACTCAGCACCAGGATAGGCAACTCTCTGTACACTCGGCACGAGGATCGGTAACTCTCTGTACACTCAGCACCAGGATAGGCAACTCTCTGTACACTCGGCACCAGGATAGGCAACTCTCTGTACACTCAGCACCAGGATCGGTATCTCTCTTGTGAGACTGTGACCGGGGTTATCTATGACGGCCGGTATGTCTCGCCCCGGTTGTGCTCACTCCATGATAGAAAGTAACTCCACTCCAGGGTTAATGCTGTTTCCCTACAGGCTGAAGGAAGGGTTAAAAGGAAACAGGAACAAGGGAGGGGTGCCGGGTGTGAGGGAGTGAACACAACTCCCTGAGTTCTCTGCCGGAGAGGCACATGTGTATTGTTGTGGACTTTTGTTTGGACATTAAACCGTGTGCTGTGACCCTTGGTGCCTGGATCCCGTGTCTTCTGCTGCGCAGCCGACCACGCTACCTCACACTCTGTACACTCGGCACCAGGATCGGTATCTCTCTGTACACTCAGCACCAGGATCGGTATCTCTCTGTACACTCGGCACCAGGATCGGTAACTCTCTGTACACTCGGCACCAGGATCAGAAACTCTCTGTACACTCGGCACCAGAACCGGTAACTCTCTGTACACTCGGCACCAGGATCGGTAACTCTCTGTACTCTCGGCACCAGGATCGGTAACTCTCTGTACACTCGGCACCAGGATCGGTAACTCTCTGTACACTCGGCACGAGAACCGGTAACTCTCTGTACACTCGGCACCAGGATCGGTAACTCTTTGTACACTCGGCACCAGGATCGGTGTCACGCTCCCCGGGTCCTCTGCTCCGCTCCCCGGCTCACCTGCCACGCTCCCCGCTCTCCAGCCTCCATTGCCCGCGCGTCCCAGGCCTCCTGGTCCCCGCTCCCGGCGCCCGTCGGCTTCCCAGTCTCTGCCCGGCTCTGCTGCTTCCTCCTCTCAGCTTCCTGCCCTGGCTTCTGGCACCCGGGCCGCGCGCATGCGCATTAGGGCGCGCGCGCGGTCACTGACCCTTTCTTAAAGGGCCAGTGTCCACTAACAGGAAATGATGCACTAAGGTACAGGGTATAAAGGGGTTTAATGTCCAAGGGGGCGGGGCCTGTTCTTCGTGTTTCCCAAGCTAGGAGTCAGGTCTCCTTGTGTTTCTGTGAGATACTTACCTCTCTCTCTTCTAGAGCCGATCCTGCATTGCCATCCGGTCCTGCTGTATCTCGAACCCCGAACGCTGCCTATCTGCCATCCTGACAGTCCGTACCATCTCTGTTCCCTGCGGTGACCCGTCATCTCGCTCCAACGGTTCCGGACCCCGCCTGACATCATCCCGGCTTCCGAACCTGAGCTCCGTCACCCGGACCACCATCAGAGACCCCGTGGTCCCAGGGACTTCTCCATTGTGCTCTAGTGCACGGACTGTCTTGCTACCTAAAGTGCTCCGGCTACCGGACTCCTTTCCCTCATCGGGGAGTTCGGCCCAGTGGATCCACCTCCCGGGTCTGCCCATCCATCTGGCCCTAACAGTAAGAACAGGCCATGGATCCCGCCGAAGCACTAGCGGCCTTGCATGAGGAACTCCAACGCCAGCGTGAAGTCCAGACCCGCATGCTGAACTTTATGACTTCCGTGGACGCCCGCTTGAACACGCTACAAGCCTCGGTCACATCTTCAGCGCCCCGGGTCTCCACTAGTCAATCCACGGCTCCCGCTCCCGTGGCAGCCTCCTCGGATGCTTCCAGACTTCGTTTGGCCTCACCACCCCGGTACGCCGGAGATCCTAAGACCTGCAGGGGGTTTATAAACCAATGCTCCCTCCATTTCACGCAGCTGCCGCATTTGTTTGCCTCCGACCAAGCCAAGGTCGCCTTCATAATGTCTCATCTAGAGGGCGAGGCACTGGCGTGGATGAACCCCTTGTGGGAGAAGGAGGACCCTATGACCAAGAACCTCCAGGAGTTCCTGCAGGCCTTTCGCGGCACCTTTGACGAGCCTGGACGCGCCTCCGCGTCTGCTTCATCTCTTCTCCGGTTACGTCAGGGAACTCTGACGGTGGGTCAATACGCCATCCGTTTCCGCACCTTGGCTTCGGAACTCGGGTGGAATAACGAGGCCCTAACCGCCGCCTTCTGGGAAGGACTCTCGGGTCGAATCAAAGATGAGCTGGCTGGTCGTGACGTACCGTCCACCCTGGACGCCCTGATTACCCTAGCGACTCGAGTGGACATTCGCTTTCAGGAGCGGTCCAAAGAGGTGTCCCGTGAGAGACGTCCAGTACGGCATTCCTCTCCTCCACAGAAGCCCGCCGTACTCCAGTCAACGGCCTCTGGTGTCTCCGTCCATGAGCCCATGCAGATTGACCGTGTGCGACAGTCTGAACAACGTCGAGCAGAGCGGCTCGCCAAGGGCCTCTGCTTCTACTGCGGAGAAGGCACACACCTGCTACGCTCCTGTCCAGAGAGGCCGGGAAACTCCAAAGCCTAGGGTTGGTAGGAGAGGCCACCCTAGGTGCTGGGACTCTCTCAGACCCGGTTACATGGACTGTGCAAGTGACAACGGGAGAGACGCGGTTCACGGCTGAGGCGTACCTCGATTCTGGGGCAGCAGGCAATTTCATCCAGCAGGCCACGGTGGACAAGTACCAGGTGCCTGTTACTCCACTCGCCAAACCTCTTGTGATTGCCTCTGTGGATGGGAGACCCCTCTCTGACACCATCTCCTGGATCACCAAGCCGCTTGAACTGCGTATCGGTGCTCTGCACACCGAGAACATCGCTCTCTACGTCCTCCCACACGTCACATCAAATCCTGCTGGGCCTTCCTTGGTTGCGGACACACGAACCCTCAGTCAGCTGGGGCACTGGTGATATCACTCGATGGGGGTCTTCTTGTCATGAGAACTGTCTGAAGACCATACAACCCATCCGGCGACCTCCGGTTCCAGAGTCCCTACCGGGACTTCCCTCAGCCTATTGGTCCTTCGCGGACGTCTTTGATAAGAAGGAGTCAGAGGTACTTCCGCCACATCGTCCTTACGATTGTGCCATTGACCTGCTCCCGGGAACTACACCACCTCGAGGACGGATATATCCACTGTCTCCAGCCGAAACAAGGGCCATGTCTACGTACATCACAGAGAGCCTGGCTAGGGGATTCATTCGGAGATCCTCCTCTCCTGCTGGAGCAGGCTTCTTCTTCGTAAAGAAGAAAGAGGGCGACCTACGCCCATGCATAGACTACCGGGGATTGAACCAAATCACCGTAAAAAACAAGTACCCCCTGCCGCTCATCCCCGAATTGTTTGATCGGCTCAGAGGAGCTCGTGTGTTCACCAAGTTGGATCTTCGGGGTGCCTACAACCTGGTCCGTATCCGCTCGGGGGACGAATGGAAGACCGCGTTCAACACTCGCGATGGGCACTATGAATATTGCGTGATGCCCTTCGGCCTGTGTAACGCACCAGCAGTCTTCCAAGAATTAGTGAACGACGTGTTCCGGGACCTTCTCTACGTCTGTGTGGTGGTATATCTGGATGACATCCTTGTCTTCTCTCCGGACCTCCAGACCCACCGAGAGAACGTGCAACTGGTTCTACAAAGACTGCGAGAGAATCGTCTGTACGCCAAGTACGAGAAGTGTGTCTTCGAACAGTCTTCTCTCCCCTTCCTGGGTTACCTCATCACCGATACCGGACTGCAGATGGATCCAAAGAAGGTCTCTTCTATTCTCAACTGGCCTCCTCCTTCTGGACTGAAGGCAATCCAACGCTTTCTGGGATTCGCCAACTATTACCGCCAGTTCATTCCTCACTTCTCTGCTCTGACTGCTCCTCTCTCCGCCTTGACCAAGAAGGGGGCTAATCCAAAGGACTGGTCACCTGCGGCCGACGCCGCGTTTGGCTCTCTAAAGCGAGCCTTTGCCTCCTCTCCTGTACTCCACCGTCCAGAGTTAAACCGCCAGTTCACCTTGGAGGTGGATGCCTCCTCCTCGGGAGCCGGAGCAGTGCTCATGCAGAAGTCCTCCTCCGGGAAGATGGTGACTTGCGGTTTCTTCTCCAAGAGCTTCTCCGCGCCTGAACGCAATTACACCATCGGTGACCGAGAGCTATTGGCAGTCAAACTGGCTCTGGAGGAATGGCGCTATCTTCTGGAAGGAGCAGTGTACCCCGTCATTATTTACACGGACCACAAAAACCTGGAATACCTGCGGTCTGCTCAGCGACTGAACCCACGGCAAGCCAGGTGGTCCTTGTTCTTTGCCAGGTTCGACTTCCAGCTCCATTTCAGACCTGCGGACAAGAATGTACGCGCTGATGCCTTGTCTAGGTCTTTCATGCCCATGGAGCAGGAGGAGGAGACATCCCAGCCCATCATCTGCCCTAGTAAAATCATTCCGGTGGCCCCTGTCATCCTGGCCCAGATACCGCCCGGGAAGACCTATGTCTCTGAGACGACAGGCAAAAAGTGTTACACTGGGGCCATGCCTCGAAAACAGCTGGTCATGCTGGTCAGAAGAGAACATGGAGTGCGATTGTACGTCATTACTGGTGGCCATCCCTTCGCACGGACGTCGCCTCTTTTGTCTCTGCCTGCTCCTCTTGTGCCAGGAACAAGACGCCCAAACACCTGCCATATGGCCGTCTTCTGCCTCTGCCTATACCCTCAGTTCCCTGGCAACACATTGCGATGGACTTTATTACGGACTTGCCATTGTCCTCCGGACACACAGTCATATGGGTCGTGGTGGATCGGTTCTCTAAAATGGCCCATTTCGTCCCTATGGCTGGACTGCCCTCTGCCCAGGAACTCGCGGACGCCTATATACATCACATCTTCCGCTTGCATGGCTTTCCATCACATATTGTGTCCGACAGAGGAACTCAGTTCACCTCCCGCTTCTGGAGGGCTCTCTGTAAACATCTGGGAGTAACTCTGGACTTTTCCTCTGCCTACCATCCTCAGTCGAACGGCCAAGTGGAACGGGTCAATCAGATATTGACCTCCTTCTTACGTCACTACGTCAACGCCCATCATGACGATTGGTCCACGCTTCTTCCTTGGGCTGAATTCTCCCATAACCACCACGTCAGTGAGTCCTCCTCCAGTTCTCCCTTCCATGTCGTCTACGGACTTCAGCCGTCTGTCCCATTGCCTGTATCCTCTTCCTCGGATATCCCTGCTGCTGATGCAGTACTCCGTGACTTTACAACCATTTGGGACTCAGTTAAGGCGTCCCTTGCACGTGCATCTCTGCGGATGAAGAGACACGCGGACAAGAGACGTCTGGATCCTCCATGTTTCTCTCCAGGAGATCTCGTCTGGCTTGCTTCTAAGTACGTCCGATTGAAGTTACCATCCTACAAGCTGGGACCTCGCTACATCGGACCGTTTAAAGTCCTCGGCAAGATCAATGAGGTCTCCTACAAACTGCAGCTCCCGGCCACGATGAGGATACCCAACTCCTTCCACGTCTCTCTGCTCAAGCCGGTTGTCCTTGGTCCCTTCTCCGCTGCTGCCAGTCCGGCTCCTCCTCCTATTGCTGAGGACGACATCTATGCGGTAAGGGATATCGTGGCCATGAAGACCGTACGAGGTCGACAGTTCTTTCTGGTGGACTGGGCAGGGTATGGTCCTGAGGATAGGTCCTGGGAGCCCAGGGAGAATGTGGGCACTCCTCTGATCCGTGCCTTCCTGTCCCGGTTGCGGGGAGGGGGGCGTGGGGGGGGGTACTGTCACGCTCCCCGGGTCCTCTGCTCCGCTCCCCGGCTCACCTGCCACGCTCCCCGCTCTCCAGCCTCCATTGCCCGCGCGTCCCAGGCCTCCTGGTCCCCGCTCCCGGCGCCCGTCGGCTTCCCAGCCTCTGCCCGGCTCTGCTGCTTCCTCCTCTCAGCTTCCTGCCCTGGCTTCTGGCACCCGGGCCGCGCGCATGCGCATTAGGGCGCGCGGTCACTGACCCTTTCTTAAAGGGCCAGTGTCCACTAACAGGAAATGATGCACTAAGGTACAGGGTATAAAGGGGTTTAATGTCCAAGGGGGCGGGGCCTGTTCTTCGTGTTTCCCAAGCTAGGAGTCAGGTCTCCTTGTGTTTCTGTGAGATACTTACCTCTCTCTCTTCTAGAGCCGATCCTGCATTGCCATCCGGTCCTGCTGTATCTCGAACCCCGAACGCTGCCTATCTGCCATCCTGACAGTCCGTACCATCTCTGTTCCCTGCGGTGACCCGTCATCTCGCTCCAACGGTTCCGGACCCCGCCTGACATCATCCCGGCTTCCGAACCTGAGCTCCGTCACCCGGACCACCATCAGAGACCCCGTGGTCCCAGGGACTTCTCCATTGTGCTCTAGTGCACGGACTGTCCTGCTACCTAAAGTGCTCCGGCTACCGGACTCCTTTCCCTCATCGGGGAGTTCGGCCCAGTGGATCCACCTCCCGGGTCTGCCCATCCATCTGGCCCTAACAATCGGTAACTCTCTGTACACTCAGCACCAGGATAGGCAACTCTCTGTACACTCGGCACCAGGATAGGCAACTCTCTGTACACTCAGCACCAGGATCGGTATCTCTCTGTACACTCGGCACCAGGATAGGCAACTCTCTGTACACTCGGCACCAGGATAGGCAACTCTCTGTACACTCAGCACCAGGATCGGTAACTCTCTGTACACTCGGCACCAGGATCAGTGACTCTCTGTACACTCGGCACCAGAATCGGTAACTCTCTGTACATTCGGCACAGGATCGGTAACTCTCTGTACACACGGCACCAGGATCGGTAACTCTCTGTACACTCGGCACCAGGATCGGTAACTCTCTGTACACTCAGCACCAGGATCGGTAACTCTCTGTACACTCGGCACCAGGATCGGTAACTCTCTGTACACTCGGCACCAGGATCGGTAACTCTCTGTACACTCGGCACCAGGATCGGT
Source organism: Anomaloglossus baeobatrachus (assembly GCF_048569485.1). NCBI lineage: Eukaryota > Metazoa > Chordata > Amphibia > Anura > Aromobatidae > Anomaloglossus > Anomaloglossus baeobatrachus. The sequence continues at coordinate 205,706,275 of NC_134362.1, forward strand.
AACTCTCTGTACACTCAGCACCAGGATCGGTAACTCTCTGTACACTCGGCACCAGGATCGGTAACTCTCTGTACACTCGGCACCAGAATTGGTAACTCTCTGTACACTCGGCACCAGGATCGGTATCTCTCTGCACACTCGGCACCAGGATAGGTAACTCTCTGTACACTCGGCACCAGGATCAGTGACTCTCTGCACACTCGGCACCAGGATCGGTAATAATTCTGCTATATTGTCCATACTGGCATGCTGCTACTTGTGGTCCTCCCTGGTCGTCTACACTCCGCAGGTCTCTGCTGCAGATTGCTGGTGATTTGCCAGTCTGATAGAAGCTCAGTAATGTACATGTAATAACTCGGGGGCCCCCCACGCGGCCTCCGGGGACCCCCGCTCACTCTGCCGCTGTTATCCCGGCAGATCGCATTGCTTTACATCCCGTACACAGGAGCGTGTCGTTCCTTACTGATTTGATAAATAATACAAGTCGCTCTTAACATGCAGTAATTATAATTAGCAGAACTCTCCGATGAGTGCTTGTCCTGATTACGGATTCACACTCCCCTCCTCCAACAACTGTCGCTCCAACCGTTCCTTTTAACTCCTTCGCCGAAGATGATTCACGGACGGTAGCAATCATCGGAACGTAGAAATGGAAAAAAAAAATGGGCATGGGTGCAATGGAAGCATCGTTGGGATCCACTTCTTCTGAAACACTCTGTGCTGCTGTGAGCCTGGCACTTTCCACTATGCAGTCACAAGATCAGCACATTGCTCTCCTTAAACACTCTGTGCTGCTTGCTTCTTCCAAGGCAATAACCCTCTTCTGTAGCCGTGCATATGGCGGCCTCAGTCGCACTGCAGTCACTCCTGGCAGCCGCTCCTCGTCCACCGCGGCTGTAAACGTCGGTGCCAGGAACGTGCAGAACATTAGAAAATCCTCTCCGTCCTCAAGAATGCAGTCTTTATTTTATCACTTTGGCTCATTGCCTAGGTTACCGGCTACCTCCATATTTTATCAGCGGTGGCAGAACATGTGCAGCGCTTACAAGCTCTTTTGCATTGCTCAGAAGGCGGCTGGATCACACTGTTAGCTCTAGATTCGGACAGCTTTAGTATCGCAGCCCCATATTGCAGCATTGGAGACTGCGCGGTGATGCCGCTGGAACGAACTGTCAATCAAGCTGGACAGCCCCGCCCCCAGCAAACGGGAAGTGGTGAAGATCATGAAATAGAGTCATGGCCGAAAATGTTGGCACCTTAATATTGTCCCAGAAAATGAAGGATTTCTCCCAGAAACTTTTTGCAATTACAAATGTTTTTGTCACATGAAGTTTTGCACAAAACTCGCCGACTGTCATGGCGGGCTCAGGCTCTGTTCACATTGCAGCGTCTGACACTCCACCCGATGGTTTCTCTATTGTTTCTGATGAATTCAAGCAAACCCGGGCGTTGACCTGCTGCCGTCTCAGTCATATACAGGCAAGAGCTAACCCCTGCTGTCCTGCTCATTAGGTTTTTTTGATCACATGTTTTAAGGAAGCCAATCACATCTGCGCCGCTCATTTTTAGGCTGGAGGAAATCTTCTACCTATGCTAACTATAGTTTATACTGTGTTGGTCTGTGAGTTGTGGTGTCCCAGACTTGTTGGAGAAAGAGTTGCTTTTTGCCTGGATTGGTTGTGGAGTTACCTTTTGTCTTGTTGTTTCCTCCCTGCTCTTGTTTTCCTCCTTATCTCTTGTTGTCTTATACGTGTGTGTGTGTGTGTGGGTGTGTGTGTGTGTGTGTGTGTGTGTGTGTGCGCGCTGTGTGACAAAGTTTTGGTCTCCCCTGTTTGTTTATTTCTGTGGGTTAAATCACACTCCTATCCCGAACTCCCCTGGGTCAGGGCTGGGGAGGAGCAGAGCCAGATAAGAGACTCAGACATCCCCACCATTAGGGGTATCCCTGAAACTAGGGATCCTTAGTGTAAGGGTAAGTTTAGGGGCCACAGTTTCTCAATATCCCCATAGTCCTTTGTGACAGTTTTGTTATCCACTTATTTGTTTCCTTTGTGTGTACTGGAACAGCACAAAAAAAGAGAGTAAAAAATGGCAAATTGGACATAATTTCACACAAAACCACAAAGATTAGCAGAACAAAATTGTTGGCACCTTTCCAAACTTGTGGTAGACAACTTTGTTTCCAGCATGTGACGCTCGTTCAGACTCATTTGTAACAAGTAACAAATGTGGGCAATATGGAAATCACACCTGAAACCAGATAAAAAGGGGAGAAGTTGACTGAATCTTTGCATTTTTTGCATTATGTGTCTGTGTGTGCCACACAAAAGCATGGAGAACAGAAAGAGGACAAGAGAACTATCTGAGGACTTGAGAGACAAAATTGTTGAAAAATATCAACAATATCAAGGTCACAAGTCCATCTACAGAGATCTTGATGTTCCTTTGTCCCTTTTGAGAAACATAATCAAAACGTTTACAACCCATGGTATTGTAGATAATCTCCCTAGTTGTGGACGGCAGAGAAAAGTTTATGAAAGGTTATAACGCAGAATAGTCTGGATGGTGGATAAGCCCCAATCAAGGTCCATAGAAATACAAGCCTCCTGCAGGCTCAGGGGGCATCAGTGTCAGCGCAAACTATCCATGCACATCTGAATGACATGAAACGCTATGGAGGAGACCTAGGAGGACCCCACTGCTGACACAGAGACAGAAAAAAGCCAAAATGTACGTGAGGAATCAAAATCCTTCTGGGAAAATGTCTTGTGGACAGATGAGACCAAAATAGAGCGAAATCACATAATCGTACTGTTACTGAAAACAGAATTAGGCCTACAAATAAAAGATCACAGCACCTACAGTCATGTATGGTGGAGGTCAGACATGTTTTGCCGCTTCTGGTACTTGGGGCCTTCTCTTTGTGCAAGACATGAAATCTGAACATTACCAAATGATTTTGGGTGGCAGTGAAGTGCCCAGTGTCAGAAAGCTGGGGGTGCGTCCTAGGACAGGGGTCTTCCAGCAGGGAAATGACCCCAAACACTTGAAGAAGCCCCGGAAATGGATGGAAACAAAGAGCTGGAGAGTTTTGAAGAGGCCGCAATAAGTCCAGATCTAAACCCCATTGACACCTGTGGAGAGATCTGAAAATTGGGAGAAGAGAAGTGGAGAGAAGAGGAGAAGAGAAGATGCCTTCAGATATGAGAGACCTGGAGCCTTTTATAAAGAAGAATCCGAAATTTCAGGTGAGAGGAGGAAGAAGCTGTGAACGTGTATAGGAATAATTAGAGCAGATTGCTACTGCTTACTTTGATGCAGACACTGCAGAAAAAAATTGCAAATTCGCACATGGAAATATGGTCTCAGGCTTTCCGTTGTTTCAGCAGAGTGTAAAGTCTGGGAAATAATAATTAGCAAATCTGCCAGGCATTAAGAGGTAGTGATGAGCGGGCACTACCATGCTCGGGTGCTCAGTACTGGTAACTAGTGATGAGCGGGCACTACCATGCTCGGGTGCCCAGTACTCGTAACTAGTGATGAGCGGGCACTACCATGCTCAGCTGCTCAGTACTGGTAACTAGTGATGAGCGGGCACTACCATGCTGGGGTGCTCAGTACTGGTAACTAGTGATGAGCGGGCACTACCATGCTCAGGTGCTCAGTACTGGTAACTAGTGATGAGCGGGCACTACCATGCTCGGGTGCCCAGTACTCGTAACTAGTGATGAGCGGGCACTACCATGCTCAGCTGCTCAGTACTGGTAACTAGTGATGAGTGGGCACTACCATGCTCGGGTGCTCAGTACTGGTAACTAGTGATGAGCGGGCACTACCATGCTCCGGTGCTCTGTACTCGTAACTAGTGATGAGCGGGCACTACCATGCTCAGGTGCTCAGTAATTGTAACTAGTGATGAGCGGGCACTACCATGCTCGGGTGCTCAGTACTGGTAACTAGTGATGAGCGGGCACTACCATGCTCGGGTGCTTAGTACTGGTAACTAGTGATGAGCGGGCACTACCATGCTCAGGTGCTCAGTACTGGTAACTAGTGATGAGCGGGCACTACCATGCTCGGGTGCTCAGTACCTGTAACTAGTGATGAGCGGGCACTACCATGCTCGAGTGCTCTGTACTCGTATCTAGTGATGAGCGGGCACTACCATGCTCGGGTGCTCAGTACTCGTAACTAGTGATGAGCAGACACTACCATGCTCGGGTGCTCAGTACTGGTAACTAGTGATGAGCGGGCACTACCATGCTCGGGTGCTCAGTACTGGTAACTAGTGATGAGCGGGCACTACCATGCTCAGGTGCTCAGTACTCGTAACTAGTGATGAGTGGACACTACCATGCTCAGGTGATCAGTACTCGTTACTAGTGATGAGCGGGCACTACCATGCTCGGGTGCTCAGTACTCGTTACTAGTGATGAGCGGGCACTACCATGCTCAGGTGCTCAGTAATGGTAACTAGTGATGAGCGGGCACTACCATGCTCGGGTGCTCAGTACTCGTTACTTGTGATGAGCGGGCACTACCATGCTCAGGTGCTCAGTACTCGTTACTAGTGATGAGCGGGCACTACCATGCTCGGGTGCTCAGTACTCGTTACTAGTGATGAGCGGGCACTACCATGCTCGGGTGCTCAGTACTCGTTACTAGTGATGAGCGGGCACTACCATGCTCAGGTGCTCTGTACTCGTAACTAGTGATGAGCGGGCACTACCATGCTCAGGTGCTCAGTACTGGTAACTAGTGATGAGCGGGCACTACCATGCTCAGGTGCTCTGTACTCATAACTAGTGATGAGCAGTGTGACGGCGTCCTTCTCCCATATCAGACAATCAACAGAGCGAGAGATGGCTGTACATTCCAATAAGCATTTATTCCAAGCAAATCAAACGGTCCACAAGATAATCCACCATACAGAGGGTAAAGTAGTCCAGAAATATGAATATAATCCAATAAGCGATAAATGTCCAGGTTTCTGTGGGTAGCCGCAGCTTTTCCCTCAGAGGTTCAATCTTTTTCCTCCGCTCTTCAAGTTCTCAAACAGACTGACTCATCCCTCCAGGTAAGCAGAGAGTTTACAGTAGGTGTATCCTAGGCACCTTCCCCCAGACTTAGGGCCAGGAACACTACAGGGGGTGATTACCTACAGACAATACAATGTACACAAAAGCAGTACAAATAATTTACAGTGAACCAAGCTTAAAATACGAATCTGTACATGATACACCTTCCCCGATATCCCACCATCACAACCTCTCCCTCCTTCTGAATGAGTATGCCATGAGGTCTACACAGACCTCTGGCCACCTCACTTAAGTCCATGTTGCTCAGCTGTGGATAGTCTATGGTTCTTCTTGCCGGGACAGTCCATCAGCATTCTGGTGTTGGCTTCCACGCTTGTATTGTATGGAGAAGCTGTGTATAGTCCCTTGTACAGAGGTAGGGTTAGAAGGACAAGCTTCCTTTGTGTCCTCCTTCACTCAAACTGTTTCCTGCACCCAGAAATCGACATTGTAGATCTCCCACATCATTTCCTAGGAGAATATCTGCAGGCAGCCGCTCATCACCCCAACCACACATTGCTTGACCCCAAAGACAAAATCCAGATCTACAGTCGCCTTTGGGATATTCCTCCTTTGTCCTCCAGCCAATTCAATAACAATCCCTGGTCCATGATGATCGCCTCTGGCCGAAACCACTCGGGGACCAGCTATTGTGAGAAATGCCCCGGAGTCACAAAACTCAATGACCCTCTGTCCATCCAGTGCAACCTCCTGTAAGTGCTTACTTTGATTGTAAGAGGAACTCAGGGTTGTGGCTCGCACCCCATAAACCCCTAGTGGTCGACCTCGAGTGTCTGAGTCATTAGGCAAGTCAACTTGAAGGGGTGAGAACTCTTCCCCCATTGTGTTCGGCTGTAGAGAATGAACAGGTCGATTTGGTGCAAGATCCTTCCTCAATCGACCAGCAGGGCAAGTGTTTTGAAAATGCCCACGCTGCCCACATCGATAACATCTCCTCTCTGTGATCCCCAGGGCATGGTCGGAACTTTTAGGGCCCAGGATTGTGACGTGGTGGTCATCAGCCTGTGGCTGGTTGGAGGAGCAGATATAACTGGAGAGGGCCGGGGAGCAGGAGTAGGCAGTGGCTTATTGTCCAGAAGCCCCCTCCATTGCGGTCGGACAGTAAGGGCCTCATCAGCCAGGGCTGCAGCTCCATCCAAGGTGCACGGCGTGCGCTCTCTGACCAATTCCCGTATTTCTGAGGGACACTTGTACAGAAATTGTTCTATAATACCTGTATAACGTCTTCCACAGTGAAGGCGTCTTCCGCTTCCAGCCCTCTCCGACATGCCTGGGACATCTTATGGGCACACATCCTAAACGATACCCCCGTGGTGCATGGGAGGTCTCGGAGCTGGGCCCTGTGTGAGTCTGGGGTGATGGTAATCCAGGATAGTCCGCTTTACAATGGTGTAATCCCGGTTCTGCTGTGAGGCAATGGTGTGATAAGCCTCTGCCAGGCTTCGTTCAGGAGTGCCACTAACAAACGCACCCAGCCAGAGTGGGGAACCTCCATCACCGCACACCGCTGCTCAAAGTCCTTGAAGAACCCCTCCACATCTCCGGAAGCCTCATCAAATGGCTTGAAGTCCACCCGGGTGATCCGCACAGGCTCCTGGATCGCTGGGTTTACACTCACATTACTCCCTCTGCCGGAATCCATTGCTTCTTGTCTCCTCCGTGCTCGGCGAGCAGCCTCCTCCTTATACTCCTGAGATACATCGGGGCCAAGAGCTGCCATCTCTTCTTCATACCACACCAAACACTGGCTTTTTGGGGCAGGGATCCCCATCGCCAGTGCTTGTCCGTCAGACATCTGTCACCCACAAGTAGATTAATTAAGGCTTCTTTACACAGTCCCTGGTAGCTCAGGCCCAGATCTCTGGCTCTCTCCTGTAGACTGGATGCGGTCCAGGTTCTGTACTCACTCTGTGGGTGGATCTCCATTAGGCTGCGTTCTGTTGATCCCTCTGCTGCCACCAGTTGTGACGGGGTCCTTCACCCATATCACATAATCAACAGAGCGAGAGATGGCGGTACAATCCAAAGAGCATTTATTCCAAGCAAATCAAACGGTCCACAAGATAATCCACCATATAAAGGGTAAAATTAGTCCAGAAATATGAATATAATCCAATAAGCGATAAATGTCCAGGTCTCTGTGGGTAGCCGCAGCTTTTCCCTCAGAGGTTCAATCTTCTTCCTTCTCTCTTTAAGTTCTCAAACAGACTGACTCATCCCCCCAGGTAAGCAGAGAGTTTACAGTAGGTGGATCCCAGGCCCCTTCCCCCAGACTTAGGGCCAGGAACACTACAGGGGGTGATTACCTACAGACAATACAATGTACACACAAGCAGTACAAATAATGGACAGTGAACCAAGCTAAAATACGAATCTGTACATGATACACCTCCCCCCATATCCCACCATCACAACCGGGCACTACCATGCTCGAGTGTTCGGTACTCGTAACTAGTGATGAGCGGGCACTACCATGCTCAGGTGCTCTGTACTCGTAACTAGTGATGAGCGGGCACTACCATGCTTAGGTGCTCTGTACTGGTAACTAGTGATGAGCGGGCACTACCATGCTCGGGTGCTCAGTACTGGTAACTAGTGATGAGCGGGCACTACCATGCTCGAGTGCTCAGTACCTGTAACTAGTGATGAGCGGGCACTACCATGCTCGGGTGCTCAGTACTGGTAACTAGTGATGAGTGGGCACAACCATGCTCGGGTGCTCAGTACTGGTAACCAGTGATGAGCGGGCACTACCATGCTCGGGTGCTCAGTACTGGTAACTAGTGATGAGCGGGCACTACCATGCTCGGGTGCTCAGTACTGGTAACTAGTGATAAGCGGGCACTACCATGCTCGGGTGCTCAGTACTGGTAACTAGTGATGAGCGGGCACTACCATGCTCAGGTGCTTTGTACTGGTAACTAGTGATGAGCGGGCACTACCATGCTCTGGTGCTTTGTACTGGTAACTAGTGATGAGCAGGCACAACCATGCTCGGGGGCTCAGTACTGGTAACTAGTGATGAGCGGGCACTACCATGCTCGGGTGCTCAGTACTTGTAACTAGTGATGAGCGGGCACTACCATGCTCTGGTGCTTTGTACTGGTAACTAGTGATGAGTGAGCACTACCATGCTCGGGTGCTCAGTACTGGTAACTAGTGATGAGCGGGCACTACCATGCTCGGGTGCTCGGTACTCGGAGCTAGTGATGAGCGGACACTACCATGCACAGGTGCTCTGTACTCGTAAGTAGTGATGAGCGGGCACTACCATGCTCGGGTGCTCTGTACTCGTAAGTAGTGATGAGCGGGCACTACCATGCTCGGGTGCTCTGTACTGGTAACTAGTGATGAGCGGGCACTACCATGCTCGGGTGCTCTGTACTCGTAAGTAGTGATGAGCGGGCACTGCCATGCTCGGGTGCTCAGTACTCGTAAGTAGTGATAAGCGGGCACTACCATGCTCGGGTGCTCAGTATTCGTAACTAGTGACGATCGATCATTTTTCGGGGTCTGCAGTGGAGGATTGCAGACGTCTGTACCATGTAGACATTGAGCCTCACCAGCTCCCGGACGGCTCTGCGTGTGTGAACACGGTGTACGGAGATGAGAGCTTGCTGTTGAATATGTGCAGTGCTCGGTTCCAGTCTTTGCTCTGGAGACGCTGACCTGTCAGGAGTGAACGTGCTGCGTTTCAATCTCGCCGTCGGCGGCGGTGCTCGCACAGGACAGGCCTCTCGCTCCGCGGCGCAGCGCTGTACTGATTGCAATTCTCGGCTCTGCCGCTTCCTCCTCCTCAGAGATCTCTGCTCTGCCAGTATCTCACATTGCACAGCCACCGTGTCATGTCTAATGCTCTGCTACTGACATGTAATCACTAACGTGAAGCCGGGACGTCATGTTATATTTGACGCGGCAGCGATTCCGGGTCCGGTTCACTGGGAATTCACCCCGTTGCTGAGTGCTGTCGGCTTTACCTGCAGCTGCCGGAGGTTATTTCGCCCCTTAAAGGGTTTATTGCAAAGTACTTGTAAAATCTGCTCATTGCCTAGGCTTCTGGCCACTTCTTCAGTCTCCGCGAGGTGGCTGGTCTCCTAAGCAATTGTGCAGAGCTTTCAAGCTCTTTGCTATAGAGCTTGTAAGTGCTGCTCTGAAGCTGGCTGGATTCGGCACCTTCAGTGTCCTAGTGCTCGGATTTGTGGCATCGGAGACAACAGTTTGGCCTGGAAGTGCAAATAAATTAGGAGCACGCCGCTGCTTGCTTCACTGCTACCTGCTTGCAACCAGGAGCACGACCCTTTAAAGGGACTGGTGTGAGAATGCACAGTTCAGAGGAGTTATTTGTTTGTTTGAGGTACTATATAAACTGGTCATATGATGCAAGAAAGAAGAAACTTTCAGTACACCACAAGGAGAGCGTGCTGTATTGATTTCCCAAGTGGTCGTACAAACAAATATTATTAATTTGGAGTTCAAAAGGCATAGGAGTGTATTTTGCTCACACGGTTATACAAAACTGTGATTTTATATATATATATATATATATATATATATATATATATATATATATATATATATTATATACAGGCAATGATGCTGTTATAACCTGTATGGGTTTTATAGATTCTTGCAGAGATTGTCACTTCAGCATAGTTATTTCTTTGTTTGAGTTACTATATAAACTGGTTATATGATGTAATAAAGAAACTTTCAGTACACCAGAAAGAGTGTGTGCTGTATTGATTATTGAGTTTTGTATTTCACTCACACGGTTATACAAAACTTTGATTATATATTTATGCAACGATGCTGTTTTAACCTGTATGGGTTTTACAGATTCTTGCATAAATTGTACCTTCCGCATAGTTATTTCTTTGCTTGAGGTACTATATAAACTGGTCATATGATGTAATAAAGAAGAAACTTTCAGCACACCACAAAGAGTGTGCTGTATTGATTTCCCGAACGCTTGTAAAAACAAATCTTATTAATTTGGAGTTCAAAAGGCATACTAGTGTATTTTGCTCACGAGAGACAGAGAGAGCTGCAATGATCAGTGATGCTGTTATAACATGTATGGGATGTATAGATTCTTGCAGAAATTGTCACTTCTGCATAGTTATTTCTTTGTTTGAGGTACTATATAAACTGGTCACATGATATAATAAAGAAGAATCTTTCAGTACACCACAAAGAGCATATGCTGTATTGGTTTCCCGAGCGCTCGTATAAATAAATCTTATTATTTTGGAGTTCAAAAGGCATAGGAGTGTATTTCGCTCACATGGTTATACAAAACTGTGATCATGTATATATGGAGCGGCAATGATGCTGTTATAACCTGTATGGGTTTTATAGATTCGACACTTCAACATAGTTATTTCTTTGTTTGAGGTACTATATATCTGGTCAGATGATGTAATAAAGAAGAAACTTTCAGTACACCACAAAGGATGTGTGCTGTATAGATTTCCTGAGCGCTTGTATAAACAAATCTTATTAATTTGGAGTTCAAAAGGCATAGGAGTGTATTTCGCTCACACTGTTATACAAAATTGTGATCATATATATATGAAGCGGCATTGATGCTGTTATAACCTGTATGGGTTTTATAGATTCTTGCAGAAATTGTCACTTCCACATAGTTATGTCTTTGTTGGAGGTACTATATAAAATGGTCATATGATGTAATAAAAAAGAAACTTTCAGTATACCACAAAGAATGTGTGCTGTATTGATTAACCAAGCACTCGTAAAAACAAATCTTTTTTATATATATATATATATTGTGAGGTATCAACCGGCTGTATTACAAAAGGCCGGTATGTTTTGCAGAAGCGTGGGTGCTCTGCAATGTGAAGCTGGCTGGGACCTGTGGTTCCACAGGATTGCATTACATGCAGAGCCATGGAAGGGTGTGTGATGCTGATTACACACTCCTTACCACCTGTGGGTGTGGCTCCAGGGGTTAAAGCAATCCTGTCTCTGAACCTGGGTGGAGAGTGTCGAGGGCAGTCTAGGGAGAGACTGGCTCTAGACTTCCAGTGTGTGTGCTGGAGATGGAGAGAGCAGAAGCAGGGTGTTTTGCACTCCTCCGGAGACCTTCTTCTGAAGGAAGGGGCTTTTAGGTCCATGTGTAAAGCCATGTGGCTGGAGCCAGGGGGAACCTGGAAAGGACACTAGCCACCTTAAGAGGAAGGTAACTGGGATTGGACCTGGGGTCTGGATACTGACAAGGGTCAGTGACACATGGGTGGCAGTCCAAAAGTGTGTGGACTTTATATTATGTGTTGGTCTTTGAGGAGAAAGCCAACGAACGGCATCTTTATGTTATGTGACCTGATATGGTTTATGGACCTGTTAATAAACCAGATGGTCTGTTAAAGAGACCAATTACTCTGGCGTGCTTTAATCCCGCTACCTGATGTGTGGCCCACATACACTTGGGGCCCACATTGTCACATTATGGTGGAGAATGCGGGCATATGGCCTGGTTGCTAGGGGCAACGCAGCCTGGTTGCTAAGGGCAATGCAGCCTGGTTGCTAAGGGCAACGGCCTAGGACATATTCCTGTGGATACGGACTGCTTGCGGTGGATCGGCGGGTCCACGAAAATTTTTTTGAAGCGGTTTGCGGTGGATCGGCGGGTCCACGAAAATTGTCTGCGCACTCAAGCAGCTGGCGGTGGATCGGCGGGTCCACGAACAGGGACAGCGCTCTCAAGCACCTGGCGGTGAATCAGCAGGTCGTTGGGGACCCGTGCTGCAGTGGCGAGAGTCAAGCGACTGGAGGTTCCAGGCCAGCCGGAATTGCGAGGCCCTGCTTGGTGAGCAGTGATACACCACAAGCTGGAGATCCTGGTTGTACGGGCGGTACAACCCGGAAAGGTTAGTGGTTCTCTAACCCCCCCCTGTCTTTGACCACCGGGTATTACCCATTGGAGCGCCCCTCCTGTTCCTCTTTTCGTTGCAGCATGGAGGAGCTCCTGAACCAGCTGCTGCAGAGCCAGCAGCACCAACGGCATGTGCCTGGAGGTCCAGTGACAGCAGTGGGGGCTAAAAGCCAAAAAGAGGGAATGGTCCCTGCGGACGTTGTGGAGGAGCTGTACCTGGTCCAGGGACAGCAGGAGCTGTCAGTGTGTAGCGATGTCACAGCCATGGACCAGTTTGAGCGTACCCTTCGGGGGCCAGTATGGACACTGGGTGCCCAGGGAGACAAGGGCAAACGGTGTGAACTGGGGGCTAAGGACATTGCATGGAAACCGCAAAAGGGGGCGGAGTCCCAGAAGGGAATAGTTGCCCATAAGGGGGTGGAGTCCCATAAAGGGGTGGTTGCCCATAAGGGGGTGGTTGCCCATAAAGGGGTGGTTGCCCATAAGGGGATGGAGTCCCAGAAAGCGGTGGTCCCCCAAAAGGGTGCGGAGCATCCCAAATCCAAGGGTGAAGTGGCGCAGATGGACTGTAGCCAGGGACAACAGTGTTCATGCCTTAAGTGTCCTGTTTGCAATATAGACCACCCATCCGACGAGAAGCCACGTCTGTGTTCCGTGGAAGTGGATGGGGAATCTGTAACAGGAGTCGTAGACTCAAGGAGCTTGGTGACCCTGGTGAGGGCCACCTCTGATGTCCACTTGCTTCCTGGAAGGAAGATCCACGTCGGCTGCACCCACAGTAATGAGACAGAATACCCGGTCTCCAGCGTGGTCATTAAGACAGCCTGGGACAGTGGTTCTCATGATGTTGGTGTAGTCTCAGATTTACTGCACCCAATTATTATAGGTTGGGACTCTAAATTATTTGTGCACTTGTGGAAGCAGGGGGACGTATACGGTTGCTTGTGTAAGAGCCGGAACAGCCCAAAGGAAACCCCACCACATTGGGAGGTGAAAAGGGGTCCTTGTTGTGCAGTTATGTGTGGTAAGGAGGAGATAGCACCTCCTAAAATTGACTGTCCTAAGTTAGGGGTGACCAAAGAAAATGATGGACGGACCCAACTTAGTGACATAAGGACTAAGGGAATAACCGATAGTGTGACCGTTAAAAACGGGGTAGCTCCAGAAAGGGAGGCAGATATCTGGTTAAGTGGGGACATGATAGTCCAGGATACCAGGGGGAGTGATGATGACTCCAGTAAAGACACTGACTCTAGTAAGGTGACAAACGAGTACAGTGTGGTACAGATGGGCGAGAAGGGCAAAACTTCCTCCCGACGCCGAAGACGTAATAAGCGCCGAGAGGGGGCACAGTGTAGGCCGTCTGAGGGTGCAGAGAAAGTGACATGCCTGATTAATAAAGACATGGTGCTAATAACACCTGCTACGGTAGAGTCAGACGGTGATATCCTACAAAAGACTGAGGAATCAGAGATTGAACTGACACATTGTGACGACAGAAATCAGCGGGCTGCAAGTGCAGAGAAGGAGCCAACCAAGGACGTAATGGTGGTGGTCCCTATGATTTCAAAGTGTGAAGTTGATAGCCTGTCAGGCGAGAATGGTATAGGAAATGGAATCCTAGAGAGTGTGGGGGAAGGAATAATCCCCAACAGTCGTGGTGAGCAGACTGGTGAACTACCAAGTGCTGGGGTGGATGACAGCGAATTTAGCCCCAAATCTCTAAAAGGAACAGAGTGCCATGTTGAAGGGTGTGACACCCAGGCTGAGGGTGACACTGCAGAGACCCCAGAGGAAGTGGAAGATAATGCAGTGAAGAACCAAGAAACAGCTGGCGCTGAAGTGAAGAGAGCCTCTGAGGAGGTGAAGCCTGGACCAGAGGTCTCATCCAGGACTGGGAGCCTGCCTGACCTGCTTGGTAAAACCATGATGGAGGATATAGAGAAGGTCGTGGGTAAGAAGAGTAAGAAACCCAAATGTTCTGAAGCTGAGGTGGAAGAAGCCCCAGAAATAGTGTGTCGTAGACCAGAGAGGTCCGCAAGTGAAGACTCATTCAAGAGGATGAGCAAAGACCATCTGCAACAAGAGATACTTCTTAGGCAGGCTACTGAGAGTCGAGTAAGGGAGCTGGAGAAAGAAGTGGCTGAGCTCCGAAGTCGCTTGGCAGAGTACCAGTCCAAGTCCCAGGGAGCCTTGGAGCAGATGGAGCAGCGAGTGTCAATCCTGACCAAACATGTTGAAGCTGGGGAGGCCCAAAGAGAGCTGACTCTGGAAGCTAAACTTGACAAGCATGTGGCAGGGATGAATGAGACTTCTGTAGTCAAGTGCATGGTGGATATACCTGAGGACTTAAGAGAAGCGTGTGCCACCGGGTGCATGCATGACGAATTTAAGAGAGCTGTGGAAGCGTGTGAGGTCTACTGTACCCCAGGGGCTGAACAGTTAGTGATATTGTCCACCAGTGAAATTACTGGGCAGCGGGTGGCTATTCTAAAGGACATGCACTTCAGATGTGTTCGTATGAAGTGGCAGGTCCAACTGCAAAAGGAAGAAGCCACTAGACAGCTAGAGTATAAAAGGAAAGCGCAGAGTCTGGCGAAAGATATTGTCCAAGTACCCCGGGCTCTGGTGGGGAGAGTCATTGGAAAAACCGGACGAGTCATGCAAGACATGGTGAATAAGTCGGGATTGGTGAGATTAAGAATCCCTGCTGCTAATGAGAGCAAGATACCCAGGGAAGCTGGTAGGGTTCCGTTCATCTGTGTCGGGACTGTAGAGAGTCTTGGAAACATTCGAAGCCTTATTGAATATCGGGTACACCATGTACGTGACATGGAGCGGTTGTGGCAAGACAACCTGAAAATTAAGGAGCAGCTTCGCCAACTGTGTGGGGGACAGCAGCCGTCTTCCACCCGTTGTTCAGTGGAAAGAAGTGGAAGATGGCGTGTCGGTCCAGTAGGTCAGACGCGCGATAAAAGGAATCGTCGACAGAGAGGCAACCTACAATGTACTGTAGATAGTGGCCGCTATGAGCTTAGAGTTCCCGACAGTAGCCTTGGGGGTACTCGAGAAAGCCTAGGTTCGGACAAGACTGTAGGTTTGACTGGGGACGTGTCTCTCTACTGCGGTGACCCTGGGAGGGGGTCAGGGAGAGAACGGTCTGGAAATGGGACGTCCTTTAACCCTAGGTTGACAAGACAGAGTTTGGTGACAGTGTTGGGCGATGTCTCAGGGACTACTGCTCTTGGACGGCCCTCTCGACTGGTGGGGCATGGCAGCGGGAATGCCCTGTCTCGCGGCCCCAGGTCATTGGCAAGTGTTCTCCCCTACGGGTTTGAACAGAGGGGGAGGGTATGTGAGGTATCAACCGGCTGTATTACAAAGGGCCGGTATGTTTTGCAGAAGCGTGGATGCTCTGCAATGTGAAGCTGGCTGGGACCTGTGGTTCCACAGGATTGCATTACATGCAGAGCCATGGAAGGGTGTGTGATGCTGATTACACACTCCTTACCACCTGTGGGTGTGGCTCCAGGGGTTAAAGCAATCCTGTCTCTGAACCTGAAGGAGTGTGTCTAGGGCAGTCTAGGGAGAGACTGGCTCTAGACTTCCAGTGTGTGTGCTGGAGATGGAGAGAGCAGAAGCAGGGTGTTTTGCACTCCTCCGGAGACCTTCTTCTGAAGGAAGGGGCTTTTATGTCCATGTGTAAAGCCATGTGGCTGGAGCCAGGGGGAACCTGGAAAGGACACTAGCCACCTTAAGAGGAAGGTAACTGGGATTGGACCTGGGGTCTGGATACTGACAAGGGTCAGTGACACATGGGTGGCAGTCCAAAAGTGTGTGGACTTTATATTATGTGTTGGTCTTTGAGGAGAAAGCCAACGAACGGCATCTTTATGTTATGTGACCTGATATGGTTTATGGACCTGTTAATAAACCAGATGGTCTGTTAAAGAGACCAATTACTCTGGCGTGCTTTAATCCCGCTACCTGATGTGTGGCCCACATACACTTGGGGCCCACATTGTCACAATATATACATATATATATATATATATATATGAGAGAGAGAGAGAGCTGCAATGATCAATGATACTATTATAACATGTATGGGATGTATAGATTCTTGCAGAAATTGTCACTTCCGCATAGTTATTTCTTTGTTTGAGATACTATATAAACTGGTCACATGATGTAATAAAGAAGAATCTTTCAGTACACCACAAAAGGCTACTTTACACGCTGCGATATCGGTCCCGATATCGCTAGCGTGGGTACCCGCCCCCATCTGTTGTGCGATACGGGCAAATCGCTGCCCGTGCCGCACAACATCGCGCAGACCCGTCACACATACTTACCTGCCCGGCGACGTCGCTGTGACCGGCAAACCGCCTCCTTTCTAAGGGGGCGGTCCGTGCGGCGTCACAGCGACGTCACTGAGCGGCCGCCCAATTGAAGTGGAGGGGCGGAGATGAGTGGCCGGAACATCCCGCCCACCTCCTTCCTTCCTCATAGCGACCGGGACGCAGGTAAGGAGAGGTTCCTCGTTCCTGCGGTGTCACACATAGCGATGTATGCTGCCGCAGGAGCGACGAACTACATCGTTACTGCTGCAGTAACGATAATCGAGAATGGACCCCCATGTCGCCGATTAGCGATTTTGCACGTTTTTGCAACGATGCAAAATCGCTCATCGGTGTCACACGCAGCAACATCGCTAATGCGGCCGGATGTGCGTAACAAATTCCGTGACCCCAACGACTCCGCATTAGCGATGTCGCAGCGTGTAAAGCCCCCTAAAGAGTGTGTGCTGTATTGGTTTCCCGAGCGCTCGTATGAACAAATCTTATTCATTTGGAGTTCCAAAGGCATAAGAGTGTATTTCGCTCACATGGTTATACAAAACTGTGATCATATATATATGGAGTGGCAATGATGCTGTTATAACCTGTATGGGTTTTATAGATTCTTGCAGAAATTGTCACTTCCGCAAAGAAAACTCAATCTCCTGGACCAGAAAACGATAAAATAAACTTCAAGGGACGTCAATCAGCCGTCCACTGGAAACTGCATGCTTTTATAGCTATAAATCTGCTGGTTAAGCACTCACTAGTCCATAAAATAAAAATCTCGAAATTGTGGTCATAGCTTTCAATAATCACCCAGGGAGAAGGGACGCATCCGACAATTTGCTGGAGTTTGGCATTTGCTCTGTATTTTAATATCTGGACGTGATCGGATTTATTAATGAGGTTCTGGAATTTAAGGGGGAAAAAAAAAAGACGTAAATGGCGGGTGGGATTCACGAGGACGAAGCCCGAGACGGAATAAATGGCGCTAATAGAAAACACTAACAGACCTTTAGATCCGCAGCCAGAAAGGTCTCGGAGAATGTGTAATTACCGTCTAATGTCTTGTTCCGATTCTTGCCCATATCCGAATATTTTCCAGATAAGAGAATGTTATTCCTTTGGTTGCGGGGAGGTGTCGGGAAATTAGAATTTTGCATATATAATGCCCTGGGCTGAGAGCCATTACCATGAAAAAGGAGGAGAGGTTACACGGGTGAGCGGCGGGCGAGCAGAAGCGTCTTTATCATTTATTAATCAGGACCCATCATCATTTATCTTTCCTCGAAAGCGCAATATCCACATCCCAGACGCATATTCACCTCTTATGTTACACCCCGCAAAGGGTTTCTTGGTTCCGGAATTTTTGCATTTAACATATTGAGTGTTTGGTATCACAGAATCAGAAGTATCATGTGCGAAACATTCTGAAATGTCGCTGCAAAAAATGAAGAGCGCGCAGATATCGTATTTTTCGGATTATGAGACACACTTTTCCTCCCAAACATTTGGGAGGAAAATGAGGGTTGTGTCTTAAAATCCGAATGTAGTTTAACGGGGGGTGGTGAAGAGGGGGTCACAAGAGGCAGGGGCGATGCTGAGCACTGTGCTGCTCTGTGTCGGGGCTCAGAGCGCTGCTCTGTGCCGGGGCTGTGGGCGCTGCTCTGTGCCGGGGCTGTGGGCGCTGCTCTGTGCCGGGGCTGCGGGCGCTGCTCTGTGCCGGGGCTGCGGGCGCTGCTCTGTGCCGGGGCTGCGGGCGCTGCTCTGTGCCGGGGCTGTGGGCGCTGCTCTGTGCCGGGGCTGTGGGCGCTGCTCTGTGCCGGGGCTGAGGGCGCTGCTCTGTGCCGGGGCTGTGGGCGCTGCTCTGTGCCGGGGCTGTGGGCGCTGCTCTGTGCCGGGGCTGAGGGCGCAGCTCTGTGCCGGGGCTGAGGGCGCTGCTCTGTGCCGGGGCTGAGGGCGCTGCTCTGTGCCGGGGCTGCGGGCGCTGCTCTGTGTCGGGGTTGTGGGCGCTGCTCTGTGCCGGGGCTGAGGGCGCTGCTCTGTGCCGGGGCTGAGGGCGCTGCTCTGTGCCGGGGCTGAGAGTGCTGCTCTGTGCCGGGGCTGTGGGCGCTGCTCTGTGTCGGGGCTGTGGGCGCTGCTCTGTGCCGGGGCTGAGGGCGCTGCTCTGTGTCGGGGCTGAGAGTGCTGCTCTGTGCCGGGGCTGAGAGTGCTGCTCTGTGCCGGGGCTGTGGGCGCTGCTCTGTGTCGGGGCTGTGGGCGCTGCTCTGTGCCGGGGCTGTGGGCGCTGCTCTGTGCCGGGGCTGAGGGCGCTGCTCTGTGCCGGGGCTGAGGGCGCTGCTCTGTGCTGGGGCTGCGGGCGCTGCTCTGTGCCGGGGCTGCGGGCGCTGCTCTGTGCCGGGGCTGCGGGCGCTGCTCTGTGCCGGGGCTGAGGGCGCTGCTCTGTGCCGGGGCTGTGGGCGCTGCTCTGTGCCGGGGCTGTGGGCGCTGCTCTGTGCCGGGGCTGAGGGCGCTGCTCTGTGCCGGGGCTGAGGGCGCTGCTCTGTGCCGGGGCTGAGGGCGCTGCTCTGTGCCGGGGCTGAGGGCGCTGCTCTGTGCCGGGGCTGCGGGCGCTGCTCTGTGTCGGGGTTGCGGGCGCTGCTCTGTGCCGGGGCTGAGGGCGCTGCTCTGTGCCGGGGCTGAGAGTGCTGCTCTGTGCCGGGGCTGAGAGTGCTGCTCTGTGCCGGGGCTGTGGGCGCTGCTCTGTGTCGGGGCTGTGGGCGCTGCTCTGTGCCGGGGCTGAGGGCGCTGCTCTGTGCCGGGGCTGAGAGTGCTGCTCTGTGCCGGGGCTGAGAGTGCTGCTCTGTGCCGGGGCTGTGGGCGCTGCTCTGTGTCGGGGCTGTGGGCGCTGCTCTGTGCCGGGGCTGTGGGCGCTGCTCTGTGCCGGGGCTGAGGGCGCTGCTCTGTGCCGGGGCTGAGGGCGCTGCTCTGTGCTGGGGCTGAGGGCGCTGCTCTGTGCCGGGGCTGTGGGCGCTGCTCTGTGTCGGGGCTGTGGGCGCTGCTCTGTGCCGGGGCTGTGGGCGCTGCTCTGTGCCGGGGCTGAGAGTGCTGCTCTGTGCCGGGGCTGAGAGTGCTGCTCTGTGCCGGGGCTGTGGGCGCTGCTCTGTGTCGGGGCTGTGGGCGCTGCTCTGTGCCGGGGCTGAGGGCGCTGCTCTGTGCCGGGGCTGAGAGTGCTGCTCTGTGCCGGGGCTGAGAGTGCTGCTCTGTGCCGGGGCTGTGGGCGCTGCTCTGTGCCGGGGCTGTGGGCGCTGCTCTGTGCCGGGGCTGTGGGCGCTGCTCTGTGCCGGGGCTGTGGGCGCTGCTCTGTGCTGGGGCTGAGGGCGCTGCTCTGTGCCGGGGCTGTGGGCGCTGCTCTGTGCTGGGGCTGCGGGCCCTTCTCTGTGCTGGGGCTGGGGGTGCTGCTCTGTGCTGGGGCTGCGGGCCCTTCTCTGTGCTGGGGCTGCGGGCCCTTCTCTGTGCTGGGGCTGCGGGCCCTTCTCTGTGCTGGGTCTGTGGGCCCTTCTCTGTGCTGGGGCTGGGGGCGCTGCTCTGTGCTGGGGCTGGGGGCGCTGCTCTGTGCTGGGGCTGCGGGCCCTTCTCTGTGCCGGGGCTGTGGGCGCTGCTCTGTGCCGGGGCTGAGAGTGCTGCTCTGTGCCGGGGCTGAGAGTGCTGCTCTGTGTTGGGGCTGTGGGCGCTGCTCTGTGTCGGGGCTGTGGGCGCTGCTCTGTGCCCGGGCTGAGGGCGCTGCTCTGTGCTGGGGCTGCGGGCGCTGCTCTGTGCCGGGGTTGTGGGCGCTGCTCTGTGTCGGGGTTGTGGGCGCTGCTCTGTGCCCGGGCTGAGGGCGCTGCTCTGTGCCGGGGGTGTGGGCGCTGCTCTGTGTCGGGGCTGAGGGCGCTGCTCTGTGCTGGGGCTGCGGGCGCTGCTCTGTGCTGGGGCTGCGGGCCCTTCTCTGTGCTGGGTCTGTGGGCCCTTCTCTGTGCTGGGGCTGGGGGCGCTGCTCTGTGCTGGGGCTGCGGGCGCTGCTCTGTGTCGGGGTTGTGGGCGCTGCTCTGTGCCCGGGCTGAGGGCGCTGCTCTGTGCCGGGGGTGTGGGCGCTGCTCTGTGTCGGGGCTGAGGGCGCTGCTCTGTGTCGGGGCTGAGGGCGCTGCTCTGTGCTGGGGCTGCGGGCGCTGCTCTGTGCTGGGGCTGCGGGCGCTGCTCTGTGCGGTGGGGCTCTGTACAGCTTTGCTCTGTGCGGCTCTGTGTAGCTATGTGCGGCCGGCGGTGAGGCACGGGCTATTCTAAAGATGTTGGCGGTGAGAACTTCAAATAATGGCGCCCAACGTAAGTGCATGCACAGATGAGCTCTCGGCTCAAGCTTGCTTCTGCGCACATGTTGCATCGATGTGCCAGCAGCGGACTTCCGAAAAATGACCTGCCTGGAGGTGACGCATGTGCAGATGAGAACTCAGCTTCTCATTGACCAGATAACTCAATCTGCGCACGCGCCGTCTCCGGTCACCAATTCTTTGAAGCCTGCACTGCCAACATCTTCAGAATGGCCCATGCCTCACCATCCACAGTGAGCCCCAGCACAGAGTAGCACCCCCAGCCCCAGCACAGAGTATGGCCCGCAGCCCCAGCACAGAGAAGGGCCCGCAGCCCCAGCACAGAGCAGCACCCCCAGCCCCAGCACAGAGAAGGGCCCGCAGCCCCAGCACAGAGCAGCGCCCCCAGCCCCAGCACAGAGCAGCGCCCCCAGCCCCAGCACAGAGAAGGGCCCGCAGCCCCAGCACAGAGCAGCACCCCCAGCCCCAGCACAGAGCAGCACCCCCAGCCCCAGCACAGAGAAGGGCCCCCAGCCCCAGCACAGAGCAGCGCCCCCAGCCCCAGCACAGAGAAGGGCCCACAGACCCAGCACAGAGAAGGGCCCGCAGCCCCAGCACAGAGCAGCACCCCCAGCCCCAGCACAGAGAAGGGCCCGCAGCCCCAGCACAGAGCAGCACCCCCAGCCCCAGCACAGAGAAGGGCCCGCAGCCCCAGCACAGAGCAGCGCCCCCAGCCCCAGCACAGAGAAGGGCCCGCAGCCCCAGCACAGAGCAGCGCCCCCAGCCCCAGCACAGAGCAGCGCCCCCCAGCCCCAGCACAGAGAAGGGCCCACAGACCCAGCACAGAGAAGGGCCCGCAGCCCCAGCACAGAGAAGGGCCCGCAGCCCCAGCGCAGAGCAGCACCCCCAGCCCCAGCACAGAGAAGGGCCCGCAGCCCCAGCACAGAGCAGTGCCCCCAGCCCCAGCACAGAGAAGGGCCCGCAGCCCCAGCACAGAGCAGCGCCCCCAGCCCCAGCACAGAGAAGGGCCCACAGACCCAGCACAGAGCAGCGCCCCCAGCCCCAGCACAGAGAAGGGCCCGCAGCCCCAGCACAGAGCAGCGCCCCCAGCCCCAGCACAGAGAAGGGCCCGCAGCCCCAGCACAGAGAAGGGCCCGCAGCCCCAGCACAGAGAAGGGCCCGAAGCCCCAGCACAGAGCAGCGCCCCCAGCCCCAGCACAGAGAAGGGCCCGCAGCCCCAGCACAGAGCAGCGCCCCCAGCCCCAGCACAGAGAAGGGCCCACAGACCCAGGACAGAGTAGGGCCCGCAGCCCCAGCACAGAGTAGGGCCCGCAGCCCCAGCACAGAGCAGCGCCCCCAGCCCCAGCACAGAGAAGGGCCCGCAGCCCCAGCACAGAGCAGCGCCCCCAGCCCCAGCACAGAGAAGGGCCCGCAGCCCCAGCACAGAGCAGCGCCCCCAGCCCCAGCACAGAGAAGGGCCCGCAGCCCCAGCACAGAGCAGCGCCCCCAGCCCCAGCACAGAGAAGGGCCCGCAGCCCCAGCACAGAGCAGCGCCCCCAGCCCCAGCACAGAGAAGGGCCCACAGACCCAGGACAGAGTAGGGCCCGCAGCCCCAGCACAGAGTAGGGCCCGCAGCCCCAGCACAGAGCAGCGCCCCCAGCCCCAGCACAGAGAAGGGCCCCCAGCCCCAGCACAGAGCAGCGCCCCCAGCCCCAGCACAGAGAAGGGCCCGCAGCCCCAGCACAGAGCAGCGCCCCCAGCCCCAGCACAGAGAAGGGCCCGCAGCCCCAGCACAGAGCAGCACCCCCAGCCCCAGCACAGAGAAGGGCCCACAGCCCCAGCACAGAGCAGCGCCTCCAGCCCCAGGACAGAGTAGGGCCTGCAGCCCCAGCACAGAGTAGGGCCCGCAGCCCCAGCACAGAGTAGGGCCCGCAGCCCCAGCACAGAGTAGGGCCCGCAGCCCCAGCACAGAGTAGGGCCTGCAGCCCCAGCACAGAGTAGGGCCCCCAGCCTCAGGACAGAGCAGCGCCCCCAGCCCCAGCACAGAGTAGGGCCCGCACCCCCAGCACAGAGCAGGGCCTGCAGCCCCAGCACAGAGTAGGGCCCGCAGCCCCAGGACAGAGCAGCGCCCGCAGCCCCAGGACAGAGTAGGGCCCGCAGCCCCAGCACAGAGTAGGGCCCGCAGCCCCAGGACAGAGCAGAGCCCGCAGCCCCAGGACAGAGCAGGGCCCGCAGCCCCAGCACAGAGTAGGGCCCGCAGCCCCAGGACAGAGCAGCGCCCGCAGCCCCAGGACAGAGTAGGGCCCGCAGCCCCAGCACAGAGTAGGGCCCGCAGCCCCAGGACAGAGCAGAGCCCGCAGGCCTGATTTCTCCTTGAACCTATTACGCACTCTCCTGGATTTCTGACCCTCGGATTGTGACCTGACTAGGCCTATGTTTACTCCTTGGTCTCATACTTGTCCTCCCGTTACCAGACCCCGGCTTTCCTGACTACTCTTGCGTCCATACTACCCGTACGTAGTGGCTAGCATTACACCTTTGTTCCATATGAAAAGACTAGAGCTGGGAAAGTTGGAGGCCCTGTTGGAGATTTAGCATTATTGCTAAAGTCACGTTACACCACTGGATCTCTTCTTTGTCTATGGGAGTGATGGAGACAGATGAGGTAACTCAGGGGCTGACCACCCATCAATCTGCAAGTTATTATGGGATTGGTACGGGGAGTGGAAACAGGTGTTGCCATAAAAGATTGGTTTCCACCCCGAATATCCTCACGATGCCCAGCTTTAAAAGTTGGAGTGAATGGGCTTCTCACGATTTCAATGCCCGGATCATCTTGTGTTGTTATATTCTGCTGTGCTTTTCTGCAGAGTAGGTATTCGTTGTTCCAGTGCGCAGAGCTTTTTGCAGGTTTGGATGCTCTGCTGTTTGTCTTGAGCACCTATGGACGGGTTGTCTCTCAGCACTGGGTCCTATGCTGGTCCAGGGAGGTGCCTACACAGATGCTCCTTGTTCCTGGTGATTGCTCTGCTTTATTAGCGAGCATCCTTGCTCGCCCAGAATGTCGCTAGTCGTGATTCCTGGTTACTGTAGTGCTCTCGGCTCCCGTAGTGTTTAGTGATCTGATCTTGGCTCCCGACTCTGGACTGTTGATAACTATTCTCTGCCTGTCTCCCTGTTTTTGTCATTACCTCCCGGCTTGTGACCTCAGACTTCCTCCTGACCATGTCCCTGCCTGCTCCCTGTATCCTATACGTATTGTCCTGGAATCCTGACCCTTGGCTTTATCTTGATCTCGTCTCTGTCTGCTCCTAGTGTCCTGTTGTTATCTCCAGGCTTCTGACCTTGGACCTCTTCTTGACCACGTTATCGCCTACTCCCAGTACGTAATCTTCTGGAATCCTGACCTTCGTCTTGTATCTTGACCTTGTCTCTGTCTGCTTCCAGTGTCCTGTCGTTATTTCCTGGCTTTTGACCTTAGACCTCCTACTGCCACGTCGCCACCTGCTCCCTGTATGTACTCTCCTGGAATCCTGACACTCGGCTTTATCTTGAGCTTGTCTCTGTCTGCTTCCAGTGTCCTGTCGTTATCTTCTGGCTTCTGACCTTGGACCTCCTTCCTGACCACGTCTCCACCTGCTTCCTGTATCCTGTACGTACTTTCCTGAAATCCTGACCCTCGGCTTGTATCTTGACCTCGTCTCTGTATGCTCCCAGTGTCCTGTTGTTATCTCCAGGCTTCTGACCTCCTCTTGACCAAGTTCTCGCCTACTCCCCGTACGTAATCTTCTGGAATCCTGACCTTCGGCTTGTATCTTGACCTTGTCTCTATCTGCTTCCAGTGTCCTGTCATTATCTCCTGGCTTTTGACCTCAGACCTCCTACTGACCACGTCGCCACCTGCTCCCTGTATGCACTCTCATGGAATCCTGACACTCGGCTTTATCTTGAGCTTGTCTCTGTCTGCTTCCAGTGTCCTGTCGTTATCTCCTGGCTTCTGACCTTGCACTTCCTCCTGACCACGTCTCCGCCTGCTCCCTATATCCTGTACGTACTCTTCTGGAATCCTGATCTTCGGCTTGTATCTTGACCTCGCCTCTGTCTGCTCCCAATGTTCTGTCGTTACCTCCTGGCTTCTGACCTCGGCTTGTCTAACTAGCTCTTCATTCACGGAATGCAAGTAGTGTCTAGCGCCACCTAGTGACGGACATCACAGGTCTATTTCAAAGCAAATCTATAGACCTGTGCTGAAAGGTTCGTATACGGAAAAGATGGCAGTTTTTGGCATCAAAAGTGTCCTTTTTCGGTCTTGCGCTGCCCTTGCTGCTTTTGACTGATCAGTAGAGCAGGTATAGCCAGAACTTGTCTGGTCTTCTGGGTCAGTACTCCATATATCTCACTGGTGAGCTTTCGTTGCAATTGTATCCAGTCTGGACAGGATACATGTTACCTGCTCTGATACAATGAATCCATCAGTAGAGGACGGAGTTGCGGAATCGCTGCCCACTAACAAAAAACCCGGATGCCTTCCTGCAGGTCTATGGATTTTTGCCCTGGGAGGAATGTTCTGCAGAGCAGACTCTCTCGAAATGTACTGTTTTTTACCTTTTTTTTTCAATGCACAAAGTCCCCGCGGTCCAGGGTCAGAGAAAGGAAGGAGATAAGTGTCTGTATAAGATTGCTTTGTTTCTGGTCTTGGATTTTTAGCAGATCCACTTTAAAGTCCACTTAAAAAAACTCTGTGAACCTCGCCTAAGACGTCTTCAAGAACAATAAGGATCAGAGAAAAGGAACAGCCATTACCAATGCACCGCAGGACGCAGCAGACCCCCATGATAAAGGTACAGGCAGCACACGGCAAAATATTGATGAGACCACCACTCACCACCGGCTGGCTGCTAATATTACACATGCACACAGATAGGGCGCCAGTCACACTGGTACGCGTGGTGCACAGCGTTCTTACAGCCTATTGATGATGCCAGGACTATTAGATCAGGCGGCACCCCCAGGACAGACACCCCAAATCCACCAATACTAAAAGGCCTAGCTGCATACTCCTTGGAAAATACACAATGAATATGACATGAGAATAGGAGCTGATCTGCAGTAACCGACAGCAACCGCTACACATGAGAATAGGAGATGATCTGCAGCACCCGACAGCAACTGCTACACATGAGAATAGGAGCTGATCTGCAGTATCCGACAGCAATAGCTACACATGAGACTAGGAGCTGATCTGCAGTACCCGACAGCAACAGCTACACATGAGAATAGGAGATGATCTGCAGCACCCGACAGCAACTGCTACACATGAGAATAGGAGCTGATCTGCAGTACCCAACAGCAACTGCTACACATGACAATAGGAGCTGATCTGCAGTACCCAACAGCAACTGCTACACATGAGAATAGGAGCTGATCTGCAGTATCCGACAGCAACAGCTACACATGAGAATAGGAGCTGATCTGCAGTACCCGACAGCAATAGCTACACATGAGACTAGGAGCTGATCTGCAGTACCCAACAGCAACTGCTACACATGAGAATAGGAGCTGATCTGCAGTACCCGACAGCAACAGCTACACATGAGAATAGGAGCTGATCTGCAGTACCCGACAGCAACAGCTACACATGAGAATAGGAGCTGATCTGCAGTACCCAACAGCAACTGCTACACATGAGAATAGGAGCTGATCTGTAGTACCCAACAGCAACTGCTACACATGAGAATAGGAGCTGATCTGCAGTACCCGACAGCAACAGCTACACATGAGAATAGGAGCTGATCTGCAGTACCCAACAGCTACACATGAAAATAGGAGCTGATCTGCAGTACCGAACAGCAATGGCTACACATGACAATAGGAGCTGATCTGCAGTACCCAACAGCAATGGCTGCACATGAGAATAGGAGCGGATCTGCAGTACCCGACAGCAACTGCTACACATGAGAATAGGAGCCGTTCTGCAGTACCCGACAGCAATGGCTACACATGAGAATAGGAGCTGATCTGCAGTACCAGACTGCAACAGCTAAAAATGAGAATAGGAGCTGATCTGCAGTACCCAGCAGCAACTGCTACACATAAGAATAAGAGCTGATCTGCAGTACCCGACAACAGCTACACATGAGAATAGGAGCTGATCTGCAGTATCCGACAGCAACAGCTAAACATGAGAATAGGAGCTGAGCTGCAGTACTCGACAGCAACCGCTAAACATGAGAATAGGAGCTGATCTGCAGTACCCGACAACAACAGCTACACATGAGAATAGGAGCTGATCTGCAGTACCCGACAACAACAGCTACAATGAGAATAGGAGCTGATCTGCAGTACCCAACAGCAACCACTACATATGAGAATAGGAGCTGATCTGCAGTATCCGACAGCAACAGCTACACATGAGAATAGGAGCTGATCTGCAGTACCTGACAGTAACAGCTAAACATGAGAATAG
Organism: Anomaloglossus baeobatrachus; assembly: GCF_048569485.1. NCBI lineage: Eukaryota > Metazoa > Chordata > Amphibia > Anura > Aromobatidae > Anomaloglossus > Anomaloglossus baeobatrachus. The sequence continues at coordinate 205,733,400 of NC_134362.1, forward strand.
GAGCTGATTTGCAGTACCTGACAGCAATGGCTACACATGAGAATAAGAGCTGATCTGCAGTACCTGACAGTAACAGCTACACATGAGAATAGGAGCTGATCTGCAGTACCTGACAGTAACAGCTACACATAAGAATAGAAGTTGATCTGCAGTACCTGACAGCAATGGCTACACATGAGAATAGGAGCTGATCTGCAGTACCTGACAGCAACAGCTACACATGAGAATAGAAGTTGATCTGCAGTACCTGACAGAAACAGCTACACATGAGAATAGGAGCTGATTTGCAGTACCCAACCGCAACGGCTACACATGAGAATAAGAGCTGATCTGCAGTACTCAACAGCAACGGCTGCACATGATGAGAATAGGAGCTGATCTGCAGTACCCGACAGCAACCGCTACACATGAGAATAGGAGCTGATCTGCAGTACCTGACAGCAACCGCTACACATGAGAATAGGAGCTGATCTGCAGTACTCGACAACAACAGCTACACATGAGAATAGAAGTTGATCTGCAGTACCCGACAACAACAGCTACACATGAGAATAGGAGCTGATCTGCAGTACCCAACAGCAACCACTACATATGAGAATAGGAGCTGATCTGCAGTACCTGAAAGCAAGCGCTACACATGAGAATAGGAGCTGATCTGCAGTGCCTGACAGTAAAAGCTACACGTGAGAATAGGAGCTGATCTTCAGTATCCGACAGCAACAGCTAAACATGAAAATAGGAGCTGATCTGCAGTACCCAACAGCAACCGCTACACATGAGAATAGGAGCTGATCTGCAGTATCCGACAGCAACAGCTACACATGAGAATAGGAGCTGATCTGCAGTACCTGACAGTAACAGCTACACATGAGAATAGGAGCTGATCTGCAGTATCCGACAGCAACCACTACACATGAGAATAGGAGCTGATCTGCAGTATCCGACAGCAACAGCTACACATGAGAATAGGAGCTGATCTGCAGTACCTGACAGCAACGGCTACACATGAGAATAGTAGCTGATCTGCAGTACCCGACAGCAATGGCTACACACGAGAATAGGAGCTGATCTGCAGTAGCTGACAGTAACAGCTACACATGAGAATAGGAGCTGATCTGCAGTACCTGACAGTAACAGCTACACATGAGAATAGAAGTTGATCTGCAGTACCTGACAGCAACAGCTACACATGAGAATAGAAGTTGATCTGCAGTACCTGACAGCAACAGCTACACATGAGAATAGGAGCTGATCTGCAGTACCCGACAGCAACCGCTACACATGAGAATAGGAGCTGATCTGCAGTACCTGACAGCAACCGCTACACATGAGAATAGGAGCTGATCTGCAGTACCTGACAGCAACCGCTACACATGAGAATAGGAGCTGAACTGCAGTACCCAACATCAACCGCTACACATGAGAATAGGAGCTGATCTGCAGTACTCGACAGAAACGGCTACACATGATGAGAATAGGAGCTGATCTGCAGTACCCGACAGCAACCGCTACACATAAGAATAGGAGCTGATCTGCAGTACTCGACAGAAACGGCTACACATAATGAGAATAGGAGCTGATCTGCAGTACCCGACAGCAACTGCTACACATGAGAATAGGAGCTGATCTGCAGTACCTGACAGCAACTGCTACACATGAGAATAGGAGCTGAACTGCAATATGCGACAGCAACAGCTAAACATGAGAATAGGAGCTGATCTGCAGTACCCGACAGTAACAGCTAAACGTGAGAATAGGAGCTGATCTGCAGTACCCAACCGCAACGGCTAATCATAAGAATAGGATCTGATCTGCAGTACCCGACAGCAACCGCTACACATGAGAATAGGAGCTGATCTGCAGTACCCAACTTCAACCGCTACACATGAGAATAGGAGCTGATCTGCAGTACTCGACAGCAACGGCTAAACATGAGAATAGGAGCTGATCTGCAGTACCCAACAGAAACCGCTACACATGAGAATAGGAGCTGATCTGCAGTACCCAACAGCAACAGCTAAACGTGAGAATAGGAGCTGATCTGCAGCACCCAACCGCAACGGCTAATCATGAGAATAGGAGCTGATCTGCAGTACCCGACAGCAACAGCTACACATGAGAATAGGAGCTGATCTGCAGTACCTGACAGTAACAGCTACACATGAGAATAGAAGTTGATCTGCAGTACCTGACAGCAACAGCTACACAGGAGAATAGAAGTTGATCTGCAGTACCTGACAGCAACAGCTACACATGAGAATAGGAGCTGATCTGCAGTACCTGACAGCAACCGCAACACATGATGAGAATAGGAACTGATCTGCAGTACCCGACAGCAACCGCTACACATGAGAATAGGAGCTGATCTGCAGTACCTGACAGCAACCGCTACACATGAGAATAGGAGCTGATCTGCAGTATCCGACAGCAACCACTACACATGAGAATAGGAGCTGATCTGCAGTATCCGACAGCAACAGCTACACATGAGAATAGGAGCTGATCTGCAGTACCTGACAGCAACGGCTACACATGAGAATAGTAGCTGATCTGCAGTACCCGACAGCAATGGCTACACACGAGAATAGGAGCTGATCTGCAGTACCTGACAGTAACAGCTACACATGAGAATAGGAGCTGATCTGCAGTATCTGACAGTAACAGCTACACATGAGAATAGAAGTTGATCTGCAGTACCTGACAGCAACAGCTACACATGAGAATAGAAGTTGATCTGCAGTACCTGACAGCAACAGCTACACATGAGAATAGGAGCTGATCTGCAGTACCTGACAGCAACCGCTACACATGATGAGAATAGGAGCTGATCTGCAGTACCCGACAGCAACCGCTACACATGAGAATAGGAGCTGATCTGCAGTACCTGACAGCAACCGCTACACATGAGAATAGGAGCTGAACTGCAGTACCCAACATCAACCGCTACACAGGAGAATAGGAGCTAATCTGCAGTACTCGACAGAAACGGCTACACATGATGAGAATAGGAGCTGATCTGCAGTACCCGACAGCAACCGCTACACATAAGAATAGGAGCTGATCTGCAGTACTCGACAGAAACGGCTACACATGATGAGAATAGGAGCTGATCTGCAGTACCCGACAGCAACTGATACACATGAGAATAGGAGCTGATCTGCAGTACCTGACAGCAACTGCTACACATGAGAATAGGAGCTGAACTGCAATATGCGACAGCAACAGCTAAACATGAGAATAGGAGCTGATCTGCAGTACCCAACAGTAACAGCTAAACGTGAGAATAGGAGCTGATCTGCAGTACCCAACCGCAACGGCTAATCATAAGAATAGGATCTGATCTGCAGTACCCGACAGCAACCGCTATACATGAGAATAGGAGCTGATCTGCAGTACCCAACTTCAACCGCTACACATGAGAATAGGAGCTGATATGCAGTACTCGACAGCAACGGCTAAACATGAGAATAGGAGCTGATCTGCAGTACCCAACAGAAACCGCTACACATGAGAATAGGAGCTGATCTGCAGCACCCGACAGCAACAGCTAAACGTGAGAATAGGAGCTGATCTGCAGCACCCAACCGCAACGGCTAATCATGAGAATAGGAGCTGATCTGCAGTACCCGACAGCAACCGCTACACATGAGAATAGGAGCTGAACTGCAGTACCCAACATCAACCGCTACACATGAGAATAGGAGCTGATCTGCAGTACTCGACAGCAACGGCTAAACATGAGAATAGGAGCTGATCTGCAGTACTCGACAGCAACGGCTAAACATGAGAATAGGAGCTGATCTGCAGTACCCGACAGAAACAGCTACACATGAGAATAGGAGCTGATCTGCAGCACCCGACAGCAACAGCTAAACGTGAGAATAGGAGCTGATCTGCAGCACCTGACAGCAACAGCTAAACGTGAGAGTAGGACCTGATCTGCAGTACCCGACTACAACTGCTACACATGAGAATAGGAGCTGATCTGCAGTACCCAACAACAACGGCTACACATGAGAATAGGAGCTGAACTGCAGTACCCAACATCAACCGCTACACATGAGAATAGGAGCTGATCTGCAGTACTCGACAGAAACGGCTACACATAATGAGAATAGGAGCTGATCTGCAGTACCCGACAGCAACTGCTACACATGAGAATAGGAGCTGATCTGCAGTACCTGACAGCAACTGCTACACATGAGAATAGGAGCTGAACTGCAATATGCGACAGCAACAGCTAAACATGAGAATAGGAGCTGATCTGCAGTACCCGACAGTAACAGCTAAACGTGAGAATAGGAGCTGATCTGCAGTACTCAACCGCAACGGCTAATCATAAGAATAGGATCTGATCTGCAGTACCCGACAGCAACCGCTACACATGAGAATAGGAGCTGATCTGCAGTACCCAACTTCACCCGCTACACATGAGAATAGGAGCTGATCTGCAGTACTCGACAGCAACGGCTAAACATGAGAATAGGAGCTGATCTGCAGTACCCAACAGAAACCGCTACACATGAGAATAGGAGCTGATCTGCAGTACCCAACAGCAACAGCTAAACGTGAGAATAGGAGCTGATCTGCAGCACCCAACCGCAACGGCTAATCATGAGAATAGGAGCTGATCTGCAGTACCCGACAGCAACAGCTACACATGAGAATAGGAGCTGATCTGCAGTACCCGACAGCAACAGCTACACATGAGAATAGGAGCTGATCTGCAGTACCTGACAGTAACAGCTACACATGAGAATAGAAGTTGATCTGCAGTACCTGACAGCAACAGCTACACATGAGAATAGAAGTTGATCTGCAGTACCTGACAGCAACAGCTACACATGAGAATAGGAGCTGATCTGCAGTACCTGACAGCAACCGCTACACATGATGAGAATAGGAACTGATCTGCAGTACCCGACAGCAACCGCTACACATGAGAATAGGAGCTGATCTGCAGTACCTGACAGCAACCGCTACACATGAGAATAGGAGCTGATCTGCAGTATCCGACAGCAACCACTACACATGAGAATAGGAACTGATCTGCAGTATCCGACAGCAACGGCTACACATGAGAATAGTAGCTGATCTGCAGTACCCGACAGCAACCACTACACATGAGAATAGGAGCTGATCTGCAGTACCTGACAGCAACGGCTACACATGAGAATAGTAGCTGATCTGCAGTACCCGACAGCAATGGCTACACACGAGAATAGGAGCTGATCTGCAGTACCTGACAGTAACAGCTACACATGAGAATAGGAGCTGATCTGCAGTACCTGACAGTAACAGCTACACATGAGAATAGAAGTTGATCTGCAGTACCTGACAGCAACAGCTACACATGAGAATAGAAGTTGATCTGCAGTACCTGACAGCAACAGCTACACATGAGAATAGGAGCTTATCTGCAGTACCTGACAGCAACCGCTACACATGATGAGAATAGGAGCTGATCTGCAGTACCCGACAGCAACCGCTACACATGAGAATAGGAGCTGATCTGCAGTACCTGACAGCAACCGCTACACATGAGAATAGGAGCTGATCTGCAGTACCTGACAGCAACCGCTACACATGAGAATAGGAGCTGAACTGCAGTACCCAACATCAACCGCTACACAGGAGAATAGGAGCTAATCTGCAGTACTCGACAGAAACGGCTACACATGATGAGAATAGGAGCTGATCTGCAGTACCCGACAGCAACCGCTACACATAAGAATAGGAGCTGATCTGCAGTACCCGACAGCAACTGATACACATGAGAATAGGAGCTGATCTGCAGTACCCAACCGCAACGGCTAATCATAAGAATAGGATCTGATCTGCAGTACCCGACAGCAACCGCTACACATGAGAATAGGAGCTGATCTGCAGTACCCAACTTCAACCGCTACACATGAGAATAGGAGCTGATCTGCAGTACTCGACAGCAACGGCTAAACATGAGAATAGGAGCTGATCTGCAGTACCCAACAGAAACCGCTACACATGAGAATAGGAGCTGATCTGCAGTACCCAACAGCAACAGCTAAACGTGAGAATAGGAGCTGATCTGCAGCACCCAACCGCAACGGCTAATCATGAGAATAGGAGCTGATCTGCAGTACCCGACAGCAACAGCTACACATGAGAATAGGAGCTGATCTGCAGTACCTGACAGTAACAGCTACACATGAGAATAGAAGTTGATCTGCAGTACCTGACAGCAACAGCTACACAGGAGAATAGAAGTTGATCTGCAGTACCTGACAGCAACAGCTACACATGAGAATAGGAGCTGATCTGCAGTACCTGACAGCAACCGCAACACATGATGAGAATAGGAACTGATCTGCAGTACCCGACAGCAACCGCTACACATGAGAATAGGAGCTGATCTGCAGTACCTGACAGCAACCGCTACACATGAGAATAGGAGCTGATCTGCAGTATCCGACAGCAACCACTACACATGAGAATAGGAGCTGATCTGCAGTATCCGACAGCAACAGCTACACATGAGAATAGGAGCTGATCTGCAGTACCTGACAGCAACGGCTACACATGAGAATAGTAGCTGATCTGCAGTACCCGACAGCAATGGCTACACACGAGAATAGGAGCTGATCTGCAGTACCTGACAGTAACAGCTACACATGAGAATAGGAGCTGATCTGCAGTATCTGACAGTAACAGCTACACATGAGAATAGAAGTTGATCTGCAGTACCTGACAGCAACAGCTACACATGAGAATAGAAGTTGATCTGCAGTACCTGACAGCAACAGCTACACATGAGAATAGGAGCTGATCTGCAGTACCTGACAGCAACCGCTACACATGATGAGAATAGGAGCTGATCTGCAGTACCCGACAGCAACCGCTACACATGAGAATAGGAGCTGATCTGCAGTACCTGACAGCAACCGCTACACATGAGAATAGGAGCTGAACTGCAGTACCCAACATCAACCGCTACACAGGAGAATAGGAGCTAATCTGCAGTACTCGACAGAAACGGCTACACATGATGAGAATAGGAGCTGATCTGCAGTACCCGACAGCAACCGCTACACATAAGAATAGGAGCTGATCTGCAGTACTCGACAGAAACGGCTACACATGATGAGAATAGGAGCTGATCTGCAGTACCAGACAGCAACTGATACACATGAGAATAGGAGCTGATCTGCAGTACCTGACAGCAACTGCTACACATGAGAATAGGAGCTGAACTGCAATATGCGACAGCAACAGCTAAACATGAGAATAGGAGCTGATCTGCAGTACCCAACAGTAACAGCTAAACGTGAGAATAGGAGCTGATCTGCAGTACCCAACCGCAACGGCTAATCATAAGAATAGGATCTGATCTGCAGTACCCGACAGCAACCGCTATACATGAGAATAGGAGCTGATCTGCAGTACCCAACTTCAACCGCTACACATGAGAATAGGAGCTGATATGCAGTACTCGACAGCAACGGCTAAACATGAGAATAGGAGCTGATCTGCAGTACCCAACAGAAACCGCTACACATGAGAATAGGAGCTGATCTGCAGCACCCGACAGCAACAGCTAAACGTGAGAATAGGAGCTGATCTGCAGCACCCAACCGCAACGGCTAATCATGAGAATAGGAGCTGATCTGCAGTACCCGACAGCAACCGCTACACATGAGAATAGGAGCTGAACTGCAGTACCCAACATCAACCGCTACACATGAGAATAGGAGCTGATCTGCAGTACTCGACAGCAACGGCTAAACATGAGAATAGGAGCTGATCTGCAGTACTCGACAGCAACGGCTAAACATGAGAATAGGAGCTGATCTGCAGTACCCGACAGAAACAGCTACACATGAGAATAGGAGCTGATCTGCAGCACCCGACAGCAACAGCTAAACGTGAGAATAGGAGCTGATCTGCAGCACCTGACAGCAACAGCTAAACGTGAGAGTAGGACCTGATCTGCAGTACCCGACTACAACTGCTACACATGAGAATAGGAGCTGATCTGCAGTACCCAACAACAACGGCTACACATGAGAATAGGAGCTGAACTGCAGTACCCAACATCAACCGCTACACATGAGAATAGGAGCTGATCTGCAGTACTCGACAGAAACGGCTACACATAATGAGAATAGGAGCTGATCTGCAGTACCCGACAGCAACTGCTACACATGAGAATAGGAGCTGATCTGCAGTACCTGACAGCAACTGCTACACATGAGAATAGGAGCTGAACTGCAATATGCGACAGCAACAGCTAAACATGAGAATAGGAGCTGATCTGCAGTACCCGACAGTAACAGCTAAACGTGAGAATAGGAGCTGATCTGCAGTACTCAACCGCAACGGCTAATCATAAGAATAGGATCTGATCTGCAGTACCCGACAGCAACCGCTACACATGAGAATAGGAGCTGATCTGCAGTACCCAACTTCACCCGCTACACATGAGAATAGGAGCTGATCTGCAGTACTCGACAGCAACGGCTAAACATGAGAATAGGAGCTGATCTGCAGTACCCAACAGAAACCGCTACACATGAGAATAGGAGCTGATCTGCAGTACCCAACAGCAACAGCTAAACGTGAGAATAGGAGCTGATCTGCAGCACCCAACCGCAACGGCTAATCATGAGAATAGGAGCTGATCTGCAGTACCCGACAGCAACAGCTACACATGAGAATAGGAGCTGATCTGCAGTACCCGACAGCAACAGCTACACATGAGAATAGGAGCTGATCTGCAGTACCTGACAGTAACAGCTACACATGAGAATAGAAGTTGATCTGCAGTACCTGACAGCAACAGCTACACATGAGAATAGAAGTTGATCTGCAGTACCTGACAGCAACAGCTACACATGAGAATAGGAGCTGATCTGCAGTACCTGACAGCAACCGCTACACATGATGAGAATAGGAACTGATCTGCAGTACCCGACAGCAACCGCTACACATGAGAATAGGAGCTGATCTGCAGTACCTGACAGCAACCGCTACACATGAGAATAGGAGCTGATCTGCAGTATCCGACAGCAACCACTACACATGAGAATAGGAACTGATCTGCAGTATCCGACAGCAACGGCTACACATGAGAATAGTAGCTGATCTGCAGTACCCGACAGCAACCACTACACATGAGAATAGGAGCTGATCTGCAGTACCTGACAGCAACGGCTACACATGAGAATAGTAGCTGATCTGCAGTACCCGACAGCAATGGCTACACACGAGAATAGGAGCTGATCTGCAGTACCTGACAGTAACAGCTACACATGAGAATAGGAGCTGATCTGCAGTACCTGACAGTAACAGCTACACATGAGAATAGAAGTTGATCTGCAGTACCTGACAGCAACAGCTACACATGAGAATAGAAGTTGATCTGCAGTACCTGACAGCAACAGCTACACATGAGAATAGGAGCTTATCTGCAGTACCTGACAGCAACCGCTACACATGATGAGAATAGGAGCTGATCTGCAGTACCCGACAGCAACCGCTACACATGAGAATAGGAGCTGATCTGCAGTACCTGACAGCAACCGCTACACATGAGAATAGGAGCTGATCTGCAGTACCTGACAGCAACCGCTACACATGAGAATAGGAGCTGAACTGCAGTACCCAACATCAACCGCTACACAGGAGAATAGGAGCTAATCTGCAGTACTCGACAGAAACGGCTACACATGATGAGAATAGGAGCTGATCTGCAGTACCCGACAGCAACCGCTACACATAAGAATAGGAGCTGATCTGCAGTACCCGACAGCAACTGATACACATGAGAATAGGAGCTGATCTGCAGTACCTGACAGCAACTGCTACACATGAGAATAGGAGCTGAACTGCAATATGCGACAGCAACAGCTAAACATGAGAATAGGAGCTGATCTGCAGTACCCAACAGTAACAGCTAAACGTGAGAATAGGAGCTGATCTGCAGTACCCAACCGCAACGGCTAATCATAAGAATAGGATCTGATCTGCAGTACCCGACAGCAACCGCTATACATGAGAATAGGAGCTGATCTGCAGTACCCAACTTCAACCGCTACACATGAGAATAGGAGCTGATATGCAGTGCTCGACAGCAACGGCTAAACATGAGAATAGGAGCTGATCTGCAGTACCCAACAGAAACCGCTACACATGAGAATAGGAGCTGATCTGCAGCACCCGACAGCAACAGCTAAACGTGAGAATAGGAGCTGATCTGCAGCACCCAACCGCAACGGCTAATCATGAGAATAGGAGCTGATCTGCAGTACCCGACAGCAACCGCTACACATGAGAATAGGAGCTGAACTGCAGTACCCAACATCAACCGCTACACATGAGAATAGGAGCTGATCTGCAGTACTCGACAGCAACGGCTAAACATGAGAATAGGAGCTGATCTGCAGTACCCGACAGAAACAGCTACACATGAGAATAGGAGCTGATCTGCAGCACCTGACAGCAACAGCTAAACGTGAGAGTAGGACCTGATCTGCAGTACCCAACCGCAACGGCTAATCATGAGAATAGGATCTGATCTGCAGTACCTGACAGCAACTGCTAAACAAGAGAATAGGAGCTGATCTGTAGTACCCAACAGCAACCACAACACATGAGAATAGGAGCTGATCTGAAGTACCCGACAGCAACAGCTACACATGAGAATAAGAGCTGATCTGCAGTACCTGACAGCAACAGCTACACATGAGAATAGGAGTTGATCTGCAGTACCCGACAGCAACCGCTACACATGAGAAAAGGAGCTGATCTGCAGTACCCTACAGCAACTGCTACACATGAGAATAGGAGCTGATCTGCACTACCCGACAACAACTGCTACAAATAAAAATAGGAGCTGATCTGCAGTACCTGACAGCAACAGCTACACATGAGGATAGGAGCTGATCTGCAGTACCCGACAGCAACGGCTACACATGAGAATAGGAGCTGATCTTCAGCACCCGACAACAACAGCTACACATGGGAATAGGAGCTGATCTGCAGTACCCAACAGCAACCGCTACACATGAGAATAGGAGCTGATCTGCAGTATCCGACAGCAACCACTACACATGAGAATAGGAGCTGATCTCCAGTACCTGACAGCAACAGCTAAACATGAGAATAGGAGTTGATTTGCAGTACCCGACAACAACTGCTACACATGAGAATAGGAGCTGATCTGCAGTACCTGACAGCAACCGCTACACATGAGGATAGGAGCTGATCTGCAGTACCTGACAGCAACCGCTACACATGAGAATAGGAGCTGATCTGCAGTACCTGACAGCAACCGCTACACATGAGAATAGGAGCTGATCTGCAGTACCTGACAGCAACTGCTACACATGAGGATAGGAGCTGATCTGCAGTACCTGACAGCAACCGCTACACATGAGGATAGGAGCTGATCTGCAGTACCTGACAGCAACCGCTACACATGAGAATAGTAGCTGATCTGCAGTACCTGACAGCAACCACTACACATGAGGATAGGAGCTGATCTGCAGTACCCGACAACAACTGCTACACATGAGAATAGGAGCTAATCTGCATTACCTAACAACAACAGCTACACATGAGAATAGGAGCTGATCTGCAGTACCCGACAGCAACCGCTCAAATGAGAATAGGAGCTGATCTGCAGTACCCAACAACAACGGCTACACATGAGAATAGGAGCTGATCTGCAGTACCCGACAGCAACCGCTCAAATGAGAATAGGAGCTGATCTGCAGTACCCAACAACGGCTACACATGAGAATAGTAGCTGATCTGCAGTACCTGACAGCAACCGCTACACATGAGGATAGGAGCTGATCTGCAGTACTCGACAGCAACGGCTAAACATGAGAATAGGAGCTGATCTGCAGTACCCGACTACAACTGCTACACATGAGAATAGGAGCTGATCTGCAGTACCCAACAACAACGGCTACACATGAGAATAGGAGCTGATCTGCAGTACCCGACAACAACTGCTACAAATAAAAATAGGAGCTGATCTGCAGTACCTGACAGCAACAGCTACACATGAGAATAGGAGCTGATCTGCAGTACCCGACAGCAACGGTTACACATGAGAATAGGAGCTGATCTTCAGCACCCGACAACAACAGCTACACATGGGAATAGGAGCTGATCTGCAGTACCCAACAGCAACCGCTACACATGAGAATAGGAGCTGATCTGCAGTATCCGACAGCAACCACTACACATGAGAATAGGAGCTGATCTCCAGTACCTGACAGCAACAGCTAAACATGAGAATAGGAGTTGATTTGCAGTACCCGACAACAACTGCTACACATGAGAATAGGAGCTGATCTGCAGTACCTGACAGCAACCGCTACACATGAGAATAGGAGCTGATCTGCAGTACCTGACAGCAACCGCTACACATGAGAATAGGAGCTGATCTGCAGTACCTGACAGCAACTGCTACACATGAGGATAGGAGCTGATCTGCAGTACCTGACAGCAACCGCTACACATGAGGATAGGAGCTGATCTGCAGTACCTGACAGCAACCGCTACACATGAGAATAGTAGCTGATCTGCAGTACCTGACAGCAACCACTACACATGAGGATAGGAGCTGATCTGCAGTACCCGACAACAACTGCTACACATGAGAATAGGAGCTAATCTGCATTACCTAACAACAACAGCTACACATGAGAATAGGAGCTGATCTGCAGTACCCGACAGCAACCGCTCAAATGAGAATAGGAGCTGATCTGCAGTACCCAACAACGGCTACACATGAGAATAGTAGCTGATCTGCAGTACCTGACAGCAACCGCTACACATGAGGATAGGAGCTGATCTGCAGTACTCGACAGCAACGGCTAAACATGAGAATAGGAGCTGATCTGCAGTACCCGACTACAACTGCTACACATGAGAATAGGAGCTGATCTGCAGTACCAAACAACAATGGCTACACATGAGAATAGGAGCTGAGCTGCAGTACCTGACAACAACTGCTGATCATGAGAATAGGAGCTGATCTTCAGTACCCGACAGCAACCGCTACACATGAGAATAGGAGCTGATCTGCAGTTCACATCGGAGGCAGTTGTGCTTGTTTTTACATCCAGCCGTCACGCCGCACCCTATAGCTGCATGCTGGGGATACTGGGTGTCAGAACTGCACAGATCTTATATTGATGAACTAAGCTGGGGATAGGTCATCGCATCATTTGCTACAATGTATCCAGTCTGGACACTTCTTTGGAGCGGATAGTCCTTACAGTTAATCAGTCGAGGCACAGTGGGTCTCTGAGCCCCATAGGCACCAGGGCCGGGTGTGTTTGCTGCTCCTGCACCCCTCAGAGGACACATTGTGAAATACATACCCTAATGTTGTATTTTTCACCCATTTTTTAATTAGGGGTTCCCTAAAAAAATGTTTTGGCTGTTCGGGAACCCCTTAAAACTACTCCACCGCTACTACACAAGGACATGCTTGGTATTCCTGGCCTCTGGGGCCGGAACCTTCTGAGGCTGCTTTCACACATCCATTTTTCGCCGTGCGGCACAATCCGGTAAAAACCGGAAAGAACGGATCCAGTGTTTATTGCTGCCGGATCCGTTCTTTCCCCCGTTCTTTGTAGACTTGTATTAGCGCCGGATTGTGCCGCATTGCCTTGCGTTGCATCCGGCTTTTGTAAATAGATGATCCTGCGGCCGCATGGAATGCTGCTTGCAGCGTTTTTTGTCATCGGCGAAAAACCGTATGGCGCCGGATCCGGCGTCATGAGTTACAATGAAAGCCTATGGGTGCCAGATCTGTCATCATCCGGCATATAACGGAATCCAATGACGGATCCATTTTTTTGAACTGCGCATACTCACAACGGATCCGTCAAAAAAACGGAAGGAACGCATAGAAAAAACTGGTGCAACGGATCTGTTTTTTTTGCCGGATCCGTTGCATCAGTTTTTTTTGCTGGATTGTGCCAGACGGCAAAAACCGAATGTGTGAAAGCAACCTTACACTAGTGGAGAATTAAGAACATATTGAAGAAGGAATAAAAAATGCAAAAAACCGCAGTGAGCAAATACGCAGCAAAACGCAGCAAAAAACGCACCAAAACGCATGCAGTTTTGCGGCTTTTTTTTGCAGCGGGTGCGTTTTTTGCGCAAAAAAAACGCACAAAAACGCAGTGTGTGAACTTAGCCTTAGATGCACCTTCCCAGCGATACACACTGATACAATATTGCACCAGCCCTAAAGGCACAGGGTCCTCGTGAACTGTCCGCTCACATAGAGCCGCTCGCTCCGGCTCACCTAGATGCCTTGTGGCAGCTTTTCAATTTCCCCGGCTTTGCATTAACTATATGTCAGGAGCATCGTGGCGCCATTATGGAGCAAACTACATATGTACGGCAGGAATCTAAATGAGGACAGATGCGTCCCTCCCGGATCCGCGGTGCGGGGTCCCCAGTGTATAGGACTATTTATAGAAAACCATTCCAGGACATGACACGCGGCGTCGGAGGAGGAATGTGGCGCGCACCTCCAGCTCGCCGGGTAACGGTGGCAATTCTGCCTGTCAGATTAACTCACAATAGTGGAGTGTGAAACCAGCGCATCTAATCCCACGAAAAGATCACTCCATTGCGCTAAATCAATAGTCCACATCGCTCCCTCATTCCCATCAGTGAAGCCATTACGAGGAGCCATTGTGGCCGCTCGGCGCTGATTGAGGCTGGAGACGGATGGTGACAAGACCCGGAATTACTGACAAGTACTGGCGGCAGCGGAGTGACATCTAAACATGATTAGCCTCTGGAACACCGGCACAAGAGCTCCGGGAAGCACCGGCTCCGTGTGTGGCCGCCGGGGACTCCGCTGCGGGGGAAAGCGCTTCTCTGCTTCCACTTTTAATTCCATTTACAAAGAAAGTTTAATGATTGTATTGTGGGATCCGGACTCTGCGCATCGCCATCATTCATCCAAATATAGGGGGTCAATGGCGCTCACCCATCCCACGGGAGCGCACTGTATACTGACCGACATAGAAAGGATCAGGCAGACTCTCTCCTTCCGGCAGACCATCTCCTCCCAGCAGACCCTCTCCTCCCGGCAGACCCTCTCCTTCCGGCAGACCCTCTCCTCCCGGCAGACCCTCTCCTCCCAGCAGACCCTCTCTTTTGGACAGACAGTCTCCTTCCGGCAGACTCTCCTTCAGGCAGGCCCTCTCCTTCAGGTAGACCCTCTCCTTCCAGCAGAGCCTCTCCTTCCAGCAGACCCTCTCCTTCCAGCAGACCCTCTCTTTTGGGCAGATCCTCTCCTCCCAGCAGACCCTCTACTTCCAGCAGACCCTCTGCTTCCGGAAAACCCTCTCCTTCAGGCAGACCCTCTATTTTAGGAAGACCCTCTCCTTCAGGCAGACACTCCTTCAGGCAGACACTCCTTCAGGCAGACACTCCTTCCGGCGGACGCTCACCTTCCAACAGACCTTCACCTTCCGGCAGACCCACTCCTTCCGGCAGACCCACTCCTTCCGGCAGACCCTCTCCTTCCGGCAGACCCTCTCCTTCAGCCAGACCCTCTCCTTCGGACAGACCGTCTCCTTCAGGCAAGCCCTCTCCTTCCGGCAGACCATCTCCTTCCGGCAGACCCTCTCCTTCCGGTAGACCCTCTCTTTTCGGCAGACCCTCTCCTTCCGGCAGACCCTCTCCTTCCGGCAGACCTTCTCCTTCCGGCAGACCCTCTCTTTTCGGCAGACCCTCTCCTTCCGGCAGACCCTCTCCTTCGGGCAGACCCTCTCCTTCCGGCAGACCCTCTCCTTCCGGCAGACCCTCTCCTTTGAGCAGACCCGCTCCTTGTCTTAAGGAGTCCCCAGTGACAAGATGATCACAAAAGGGACTAGATATAGGACGATCATCTACTGCACCCACAGTAGGTACATGGCACCATCAGGTCCGTATGAGAAGGTCATATAATACAAGGTAACAGCCCCAATGTCTACAACAGAAAACCAGTCTGGATGGTTGAAAATGGAGGATGAGATGGGAAGTACTCTATCAGAAACCAGAAAACCCTCATAACTATAGACTAGAAGATGCCCAGGTTATACCGGCTGTACATATATAATTATATACAGGAGATATCCAGGTTATACCGGCTGTACATATATAATTATATACAGGAGATACCCAGGTTATACCGGCTGTACATATATAATTATATACAGGAGATGCCCAGGTTATACCAGCTGTACATATATAATTATATACAGGAGATGTCCAGGTTATACCGGCTGTACATATATAATTATATACAGGAGATGCCCAGGTTATACCGGCTGTACATATATAATTATATACAGGAGATGCCCAGGTTATATCAGCTGTACATATATAATTATATACAGGAGATGCCCAGGTTATACCGGCTGTACATATATAATTATATACAGGAGATGCCCAGGTTATATCAGCTGTACATATATAATTATATACAGGAGATGCCCAGGTTATACCGGCTGTACATATATAATTATATACAGGAGATGCCCGGGTTATACCGGCTGTACATATATAATTATATACAGGAGGTGCCCGGGTTATACCGGCTGTACATATATAATTATATACAGGAGATACCCAGGTTATACCGGCTGTACATATATAATTATATACAGGAGATGTCCAGGTTATACCGGCTGTACATATATAATTATATACAGGAGATGCCCAGGTTATACCGGCTGTACATATATAATTATATACAGGAGATGCCCGAGTTATACCAGCTGTACATATATAATTATATACAGGAGATGCCCAGGTTATACCGGCTGTACATATATAATTATATACAGGAGATGCCCGGGTTATACCGGCTGTACATATATAATTATATACAGGAGGTGCCCGGGTTATACCGGCTGTACATATATAATTATATACAGGAGATGCCCAGGTTATACCGGCTGTACATATATAATTATATACAGGAGATACCCAGGTTATACCAGCTGTACATATATAATTATATACAGGAGATGCCCAGGTTATACCGGCTGTACATATATAATTATATATAGGAGATGCCCGGGTTATACCGGCTGTACATATATAATTATATACAGGAGATTCCCAGGTTATACCGGCTGTACATATATAATTATATACAGGAGATGCCCAGGTTATACCGGCTGTACATATATAATTATATACAGGAGATTCCCAGGTTATACCGGCTGTACATATATAATTATATACAGAAGATGCCCGGGTTATACCGGCTGTACATATATAATTATATACAGGAGATGCCCAGGTTATACCAGCTGTACATATATAATTATATACAGGAGATGCCCGGGTTATACTGGCTGTACATATATAATTATATACAGGAGATGCCCGGGTTATACCGGCTGTACATATATAATTATATACAGGAGATGCCCGGGTTATACCAGCTGTACATATATAATTATATACAGGAGATGTCCAGGTTATACCGGCTGTACATATATAATTATATACAGGAGATGCCCGGGTTATACCGGCTGTACATATATAATTATATACAGGAGATGCCCGGGTTATACCGGCTGTACATGTATAATTATATACAGGAGATGCCCGGGTTATACCGGCTGTACATATATAATTATATACAGGAGATGCCCGGGTTATACCGGCTGTACATATATAATTATATACAGGAGATGCCAGGTTATACCGGCTGTACATATATAATTATATACAGGAGATGCCAGGTTATACCGGCTGTACATATATAATTATATACAGGAGATGCCCGGGTTATACCAGCTGTACATATATAATTATATACAGGAGATGCCCGGGTTATACCAGCTGTACATATATAATTATATACAGGAGATGCCCAGGTTATACCGGCTGTACATATATAATTATATACAGGAGATGCCCAGGTTATACCGGCTGTACATATATAATTATATACAGGAGATTCCCAGGTTATACCGGCTGTACATATATAATTATATACAGAAGATGCCCGGGTTATACCGGCTGTACATATATAATTATATACAGGAGATGCCCGGGTTATACCAGCTGTACATATATAATTATATACAGGAGATGCCAGGTTATACCGGCTGTACATATATAATTATATACAGGAGATGTCCAGGTTATACCGGCTGTACATATATAATTATATACAGGAGATGCCCAGGTTATACCGGCTGTACATATATAATTATATACAGGAGATGCCCGAGTTATACCAGCTGTACATATATAATTATATACAGGAGATGCCCAGGTTATACCGGCTGTACATATATAATTATATACAGGAGATGCCCGGGTTATACCGGCTGTACATATATAATTATATACAGGAGGTGCCCGGGTTATACCGGCTGTACATATATAATTATATACAGGAGATGCCCAGGTTATACCGGCTGTACATATATAATTATATACAGGAGATACCCAGGTTATACCAGCTGTACATATATAATTATATACAGGAGATGCCCAGGTTATACCGGCTGTACATATATAATTATATATAGGAGATGCCCGGGTTATACCGGCTGTACATATATAATTATATACAGGAGATTCCCAGGTTATACCGGCTGTACATATATAATTATATACAGGAGATGCCCAGGTTATACCGGCTGTACATATATAATTATATACAGGAGATTCCCAGGTTATACCGGCTGTACATATATAATTATATACAGAAGATGCCCGGGTTATACCGGCTGTACATATATAATTATATACAGGAGATGCCCAGGTTATACCAGCTGTACATATATAATTATATACAGGAGATGCCCGGGTTATACTGGCTGTACATATATAATTATATACAGGAGATGCCCGGGTTATACCGGCTGTACATATATAATTATATACAGGAGATGCCCGGGTTATACCAGCTGTACATATATAATTATATACAGGAGATGTCCAGGTTATACCGGCTGTACATATATAATTATATACAGGAGATGCCCGGGTTATACCGGCTGTACATATATAATTATATACAGGAGATGCCCGGGTTATACCGGCTGTACATGTATAATTATATACAGGAGATGCCCGGGTTATACCGGCTGTACATATATAATTATATACAGGAGATGCCCGGGTTATACCGGCTGTACATATATAATTATATACAGGAGATGCCAGGTTATACCGGCTGTACATATATAATTATATACAGGAGATGCCAGGTTATACCGGCTGTACATATATAATTATATACAGGAGATGCCCGGGTTATACCGGCTGTACATATATAATTATATACAGGAGATGCCCGGGTTATACCAGCTGTACATATATAATTATATACAGGAGATGCCCAGGTTATACCGGCTGTACATATATAATTATATACAGGAGATACCCAGGTTATACCGGCTGTACATATATAATTATATATAGACGATGCCCAGGTTATACCGGCTGTACATATATAATTATATACAGGAGATGCCCGGGTTATACCAGCTGTACATATATAATTATATACAGGAGATGCCAGGTTATACCGGCTGTACATATATAATTATATACAGGAGATGCCAGGTTATACCGGCTGTACATATATAATTATATACAGGAGATGCCCAGGTTATACCGGCTGTACATATATAATTATATACAGGAGATACCCAGGTTATACCGGCTGTACATATATAATTATATATAGACGATGCCCAGGTTATACCGGCTGTACATATATAATTATATACAGGAGATGCCCGGGTTATACCAGCTGTACATATATAATTATATACAGGAGATGCCAGGTTATACCGGCTGTACATATATAATTATATACAGGAGATGCCAGGTTATACCGGCTGTACATATATAATTATATACAGGAGATGCCCGGGTTATACCGGCTGTACATATATAATTATATACAGGAGATGCCCGGGTTATACCAGCTGTACATATATAATTATATACAGGAGATGCCCAGGTTATACCGGCTGTACATATATAATTATATACAGGAGATGCCCAGGTTATACCAGCTGTACATATATAATTATATACAGGAGATGCCTGGGTTATACCAGCTGTACATATATAATTATATACAGGAGATGCCCAGGTTATACCGGCTGTACATATATAATTATATACAGGAGATGCCCGGGTTATACCGTCTGTCCATATATAGTGTTACACCTGGAGCAGCCCCGGGTGATTTGCAGTGCTGGCGCTATGTGCTGGCTGTTACCTGTTGTCCGTCTGCGCTGCCCGCGGTTTCTCTCGTCCCTGGAGGACTCCTCCGTGATCTGGGTCACCTCCTCCCCGGAGTCTTCTGTCCTAGAAACTCTTCGTTGATACAGTAACGTTTGCAGATCAGCAGACAAATATTTTACGCCGCGCATGTTAATTGTCGGCCATTGCGATCCCAGTCTTGCGGCGCGGTTAAATATTCATCGGCGTCAGACACCGCTGCTGGCAATCTGTACTTTTCTTACTCCCAACAAAAAAAGTATCAATGTCAAAGAAGAGGAAAGCTTCGATGTGCGAGAAGAGTAACTCCTGATCCCGGCTGTCAGGACGCATCCGTCTCTGTGCGCAAATCATGGGAGATAATCGCCATTATTTATTCATACAATGACGAAAAGCACAAAAGTGCACCTTAAAGAGCATTTCCCTCTTAAAGGAAGTTTCCAAGAATGTGGGGGGGGGGACAAGAAAAGGAGGAAGAATGTGATATAATATTAGAAGAAGCAATGTTTAACCATTGAGTCCCCTGGGGTTCTGCAGCAATGACGTGACACATATCCGACATGAGTGATTGGCTGCAGCGGTCACGTGTGAGATACAAACTACACAGAGACTAGTGACTCTCCTTCCTTGCCCTCTTCTTTTTACCACTCGGATGACCCCTTTAAGATAAGGAAACAAATGATCAGTTAAAGGGATAATCCCATATCACTAGGATGTGTCATCACTTAATGATCACTGGGACCCCCACTCATCCCAAAGAAGGGGCCATAAAGCTAATTTCATCCTGTCAGCCCAAGGGTTGCCTGGAGAAGGATGGAAAGACTTTCCCAAGGTGATGACAACCAGGGGATGATTAGATTCCTTAAACTCATTCTGCTGCTCCTAGTGAGAAAAAGAAAATCAGAGCGACAATCCCATTATCTGTAATTGGAGAGCAGAACAGAAGAACCTGCTGTGTTATCAGGACGACCTGCATCGGGGGTCTCTATTGTATTCCTTACAATATCACATTATTTTCTTAGGTTTTTTAAAATTACTTCTTCTTATTTCCAGGTCCAAAAAAGCTGACATTTTCTTAGTTACATTTTACAAAAAAATGTATAATCTGTAAACAGCTGACAACACAGCAAAGGGATCTCATTGTTGAAAGTTATCGGTCAGGAGAAGGCATTAGAGCTACAATGTCTAAAGACATCATCAAAAAGTGGCTTAAATTTGGCACAGCTGTGACGTAGCAAAAAACATAGTCCATAAACAGGTGACAACACAGCAAAGGGATCTCATTGTTAAAAGTTATCAATCAGGAGAATGTCTTAAGAAATCATCAAAAAGTGGCTTAAATTTGGCACAACTGTGACTTTTTACAGCAAAAAAACATGTTCCATAAACAGCTGACAACACAGCAAAGGGATCTCATTGTTGAAAGTTATCAATCAGAAGAAGACATTAGATCTACAATTTCTAAAGACATCATCAAGAAGTGGCTTAAATTTGGCATAATTGTGACATTTTACAGCAAAAAAACATGGTCCATAAACAGCTGACAACACAGCAAAGGGATCTCATTGTTAAATGTTATTAGGAGAAGGCTTTAGATCTACCATGTCTTAATATATCATCAAGGAGTGGCTTAAATTTGACACAACTGTGATATTTTACAGCAAAAAAAACAAGGTGCATAAACAGCTGACAACACAGCAAAGGGATCTCATTGTTGAAAGTTATCGGTCAGGAGAAGGCATTAGATCTACCATGTCTTAAGACATCAAGAAGTGGCTTAAATTTGGCACAGCTGTGACATTTATAGCAAAAAAAATGGTCCATAAACATGTGACAACACAGCAAAGGGATCTCATTGTTGAAAGTTATCAGTCAGGAGAAGGCTTTAGATCTACATTGTCTAATGACATCATCAAAAAGTGGCTTAAATATGGCACAACTGTGACATTTTACAGCAAAAAAACATGTTCCATAAACAGCTGACAAGTGACAACACAGCAAAGGGATCTCATTGTTAAAAGTTATTAATCAGGAAAAGGTATTAGATCTACCATGTCTTAAGACATCATCAAGAAGTGGCTTAAATTTGGCACAACTGTGACTTTTTACAGCAAAAAAACATGTTCCATAAACAGCTGACAACACAGCAAAGGGATCTCATTGTTAAACGTTATTAGGAGAAGACATTAGATCTACCATGTCTTAATATATCGTCAAGGAGTGGCTTAAATTTGGCACAACTGTGACATTTTACAGCAAAAAAAACCCATGGTCCATAAACAGCTGACAACACAGCAAAGGGATCTCATTGTTGTAAGTTATCAGTCAGAAGAAGGCTTTAGATCGACCATGTCTAAAGAAATCATCAAGGAGTGGCTTAAATTTGACACAACTGTGAAATTTTACAGCAAAAACAAATATGGTCCATAAACAGCTGACAACACAGCAAAGGGATCTCATTGTTAAAAGTTATCAGTCAGGAAAAGGCATTAGATCGACCATGACTTAAGACATCATCAAGAAGTGGCTTAAATTTGGCACAGCTGTGACATTAACTAAAACCGAATGCCCTTCAAATATTGATAAAATTGGTCCTGGAGGCTGCCAAGTACCCGACAGCAACATTAAAGGAGCTGCAGGAACTTCTGACAAGTCCTGACTGTGTATATGTCCAGCCTGTGGGGTCATGTGGCAAAGAAAAGCCTTCAAACATGGCTACATCAAGTCCAACAAAAGCTTTTGGGAATATGTTAAGTCTGATAAGACCAAGAAGAAACTTTTTGTCCATAATTCCAAAAGTTACTGTAAGAGTGTCCCTAAGCCATAACTGTGCATCCTCAAAAGATCACCATCCCCACAGTGAGGCATGGTGGGGGCAGCATTGTGCTTTAGGTGTGTTTTTCAGCAGGTGTATCTGAGGCTAAAAAGCTGAAGTTGAAAAGGAATTTCACTTTTCTGTGCAACCACAAGCCTATGTTACCTTCAGATCACCAAAATAACGACTTCACCAGAAGAAGACAGATTTTAGAATGGCTCAGCCCAAACCCGGACCTGAGTCTAAGTGACAATCTGTGTATAACCTCAATAGGGCGCTCTATATAGGAGATGTCCTCGCAATGCGACCGAGGTGGAAAAGGGGGCAAAGATCGGCAGGTAATGCACACAGTGATATCACAGTACAGGGATAATACACACAGTGATGTCACAGTACAGGGATAATACACACAGTGATGTCACAGTATAGGGATAATACACACAGTGATGTCACAGTACAGGGATAATACACACAGTGATGTCACAGTACAGGGATAATACACACAGTGATGTAACAGTACAGGGATAATACACACAGCGATGTCACAGTACAGGGATAATACACACAGCGATGTTACAGTACAGGGATAATACACCCAGTGATGTCACAGTACAGGGATAATACACACAGCGATGTCACAGTACAGGGGTAATACACACAGTGATGTCACAGTACAGGGATAATACACACAGTGATGTCACAGTACAGGGATAATACACACAGCGATGTCACAGTACAGGGATAATACACACAGCGATGTCACAGTACAGGGATAATACACACAGTGATGTCACAGTACAGGGATAATACACACAGTGATGTCACAGTACAGGGATAATACACACAGCGATGTCACAGTACAGGGATAATACACACAGTGATGTCACAGTACAGGGATAATACACACAGTGATGTCACAGTACAGGGATAATACACACAGCGATGTCACAGTACAGGGGTAATACACACAGCGATGTCACAGTACAGGGATACTACACACAGTGATGTCACAGTACAGGGATAATACACCCAGTGATGTCACAGTACAGGGATAATACACACAGCGATGTCACAGTACAGGGATAATACACACAGCGATGTCACAGTACAGGGATAATACACACAGCGATGTCACAGTACAGGGATAATACACCCAGTGATGTCACAGTACAGGGATAATACACACAGTGATGTCACAGTACAGGGGTAATACACACAGTGATGTCACAGCACAGGGATAATACACACAGTGATGTCACAGTACAGGGGTAATGCACACAGTGATGTCACAGTACAGGGATAATACACACAGTGATGTCACAGTGCAGGGATAATACACACAGTGATGTCACAGTACAGGGATAATACACAGTGATGTCACAGTGCAGGGATAATACACACAGTGATGTCACAGTACAGAGATAATACACACAGCGATGTCACAGTACAGGGATAATACACACAGTGATGTCACAGTACAGGGATAATGCACACAGTGATGTCACAGTACAGGGATAATACACACAGTGATGTCACAGTACAGGTATAATACACACAGTGATGTCACAGTACAGGGGTAATACACACAGTGATGTTACAGTACAGGGATAATACACACAGTGATGTCACAGTGCAGGGATAATACACACAGTGATGTCACAGTACAGGGATATTACACACAGTGATGTCACAGTACAGGGATAATACACACAGTGATGTCACAGTACAGGGATAATGCACACAGTGATGTCACAGTACAGGGATAATACACACAGTGATGTCACAGTACAGGGATAATACACACAGCGATGTCACAGTACAGGGATAATACACACAGTGATGTCACAGTACAGGGGTAATACACACAGTGATGTCACAGTACAGGGATAATACACACAGCGATGTCACAGTACAGGGATAATACACACAGTGATGTCACAGTACAGGGGTAATACACACAGTGATGTCACAGTACAGGGATAATACACACAGTGATGTCACAGTACAGGGGTAATACACACAGTGATGTCACAGTACAGGGATAATACACACAGTGATGTCACAGTACAGGGATAATACACACAGCGATGTCACAGTACAGGGATAATACACACAGCGATGTGACAGTACAGGGATAATACACACAGTGATGTCACAGTACAGGGGTAATACACACAGTGATGTCACAGTACAGGGGTAATACACACAGCGATGTCACAGTACAGGGATAATACACACAGCGATGTCACAGTACAGGAATAATACACACAGTGATGTCACAGTACAGGGGTAATACACACAGTGATGTCACAGTACAGGGGTAATACACACAGTGATGTCACAGTACAGGGATAATGCACACACTGATGTCACAGTACAGGGATAATACACACAGTGATGTCACAGTACAGAGATAATACACACAGTGATGTCACAGTACAGGGATAATACACACAGTGATGTCACAGTACAGGGATAATACACACAGTGATGTCACAGTACAGAGATAATACACACAGTGATGTCACAGTACAGGGATAATACACACAGTGATGTCACAGTACAGGGATAATGCACACAGTGATGTCACAGTACAGAGATAATACACACAGTGATGTCACAGCACAGGGATAATACACACAGTGATGTCACAGTACAGGGGTAATACACACAGTGATGTCACAGTACAGGGATAATACACACAGTGATGTCAGAGTACAGAGATAATACACACAGTGATGTCACAGTACAGGGATAATGCACACAGCGATGTCACAGTACAGGGGTAATACACACAGTGATGTCACAGTACAGGGATAATACACACAGCGATGTCACAGTACAGGGATAATACACACAGTGATGTCACAGTACAGGGATAATACACACAGCGATGTCACAGTACAGGGATAATACACACAGTGATGTCACAGTACAGGGAAAATACACACAGTGATGTCACAGTACAGGGATAATACACACAGTGATGTCACAGTACAGGGATAATACACACAGTGATGTCACAGTACAGGGAAAATACACACAGTGATGTCACAGTACAGGGATAATACACACAGTGATGTCACAGTACAGGGATAATACACACAGTGATGTCACAGTACAGGGATAATAGACACAGTGATGTCACAGTACAGGGATAATACACACAGCGATGTCACAGTACAGGGATAATACACACAGTGATGTCACAGTACAGGGATAATAGACACAGTGATGTCACAGTACAGGGATAATACACACAGTGATGTCACAGTACAGGGGTAATACACACAGTGATGTCACAGTACAGGGATAATGCACACAGCGATGTCACAGTACAGGGGTAATACACACAGTGATGTCACAGTACAGGGGTAATACACACAGCGATGTCACAGTACAGGGATAATACACACAGTGATGTCACAGTACAGGGATAATACACACAGTGATGTCACAGTACAGAGATAATACACACAGTGATGTCACAGTACAGGGGTAATACACACAGTGATGTCACAGTACAGGGATAATACACACAGCGATGTCACAGTACAGGGGTAATACACACAGTGATGTCACAGTACAGGGATAATACACACAGTGATGTCACAGTACAGAGATAATACACACAGTGATGTCACAGTACAGGGATAATACACACAGTGATGTCACAGTACAGGGATAATGCACACAGTGATGTCACAGTACAGAGATAATACACACAGTGATGTCACAGCACAGGGATAATACACACAGTGATGTCACAGTACAGGGATAATACACACAGTGATGTCAGAGTACAGAGATAATACACACAGTGATGTCACAGCACAGGGGTAATACACACAGTGATGTCACAGTACAGGGATAATACACACAGTGATGTCACAGTACAGGGATAATACACACAGTGATGTCAGAGTACAGAGATAATACACACAGTGATGTCACAGCACAGGGGTAATACACACAGTGATGTCACAGTACAGGGGTAATACACACAGTGATGTCAGAGTACAGAGATAATACACACAGTGATGTCACAGTACAGGGATAATACACACAGTGATGTCACAGTACAGGGATAATACACACAGTGATGTCACAGTACAGGGATAATACACACAGCGATGTCACAGTACAGGGATAATACACACAGCGATGTCACAGTACAGGGATAATACACACAGCGATGTCACAGTACAGGGATAATACACACAGTGATGTCACAGTACAGGGATAATACACACAGTGATGTCACAGTACAGGGATAATACACACAGTGATGTCACAGTACAGGGAAAATACACACAGTGATGTCACAGTACAGGGATAATACACACAGTGATGTCACAGTACAGGGATAATAGACACAGTGATGTCACAGTACAGGGATAATACACACAGCGATGTCACAGTACAGGGATAATACACACAGTGATGTCACAGTACAGGGATAATACACACAGTGATGTCACAGTACAGGGATAATAGACACAGTGATGTCACAGTACAGGGATAATACACACAGTGATGTCACAGTACAGGGATAATACACACAGTGATGTCACAGTACAGGGATAATGCACACAGCGATGTCACAGTACAGGGGTAATACACACAGTGATGTCACAGTACAGGGGTAATACACACAGCGATGTCACAGTACAGGGATAATACACACAGTGATGTCACAGTACAGGGATAATACACACAGCGATGTCACAGTACAGGGATAATACACACAGTGATGTCACAGTACAGGGATAATACACACAGTGATGTCACAGTACAGGGATAATACACACAGTGATGTCACAGTACAGGGATAATACACACAGTGATGTCACAGTACAGGGGTAATACACACAGTGATGTCACAGTACAGGGATAATACACACAGTGATGTCACAGTACAGGGATAATACACACAGTGATGTCACAGTACAGGGATAATACACACAGGGATGTCACAGCACAGGGATAATACACACAGTGATGTCACAGTACAGGGATAATAGACACAGTGATGTCACAGTACAGGGATAATACACACAGCGATGTCACAGTACAGGGGTAGTCTCCTCAGTATAAGGCTGCAGGGACGTGATACATGTAGCTTCGTGTTTTTCTGGCTGATTCCTTAGTTTGCTCTTCTGCGGCGTTTGTACGGAGTAATCGTGTCCTCTGCACAGGACGCCGGTGACCGGAATCAATCGATTAAGAATAATTCCTGATTATTTGATAAATCCCGGATCGGATGCAGGAGGCTTCTCAGTAGCACAAAGCCACAAGTCGCCAGCGCTCATTTAGAGGGATATTAAACCTGTTAGATTTTATAATTGATTTTTACATTTACAGTTGAGAAGTAAAAGAAAACGTTGAATTTAATTTTTTATATTTTTTGCAAAATTGTAAAAACAGAAAATCCTTTTCTTCTTCGAAATTCCGGTTCAGCTCAATGCTGCCCCCTGGTGCTCAGAGCGGTGACTGCAGCTCACAGTAAACATCAATCTCTTGCCTTTCATAATCTTCTGAGGTTTATCTGAGAAAACTGTTCTCTGTCTGCAAATATCAGATCACCGCAAAGGAGCTGGAGCCTCTTACAGCCTGACTTATGTGCTGCGGCCCACCCCGGGGGGGTAGAGGATGCCAGCGGGGAAGAGAGGCGAGCCCATCAATGGAACCTCAGGGGTTCTGGGATTATCTCCCCCTCAGGCGGGTTATATAGCGAGTTCTCACATCTGGGGTGTCGTTACAGTTTATCGGCACCTGATAAACCTGCCAGCTCTGCTGGAGGAGGGGATTTTGGAGAGGAATCAAAGTGCAAGATTGATAATGAAGCGGCAAGAGGAATAAAAAATGTATATATATAATTCATACTGTATATCTTGAGGGGAGGGAAAAGCTTGAAAATCTTGCAAAATATTTGCGCAGCTTCAGGAAATCCTTTGAGGACTCTTTTTGGAGCGGCGAAACGCCCAACAAAACCATCATTATTCAGATAAAAGGTGCAGTAAAGAGGCACATGTCTCGTAATGAATTTGGCACCTGGCATTTTAGATTTTCCTGTATGCAAATGATAAACAATTTTGTACAGTTCCAGGAAATCCTTTGAGGACTCTTTTTGGAGTGGCGAAACGCCCAACAAAACTATCAATATTGAGATAAATGGTGCAGTAAAGAGGAGCACGTCTTGTCATGAATTTGGCGCCTGGCATTTTAGATTTTGCACTATGCAAATAATGAACATTTGTGCACAGCTCCAGGAAATCCTTTGAGGACTCATTTTGGAGCGGCGAAACGCCCAACAAAACCATCAATATTGAGATAAAAGGTGCAGTAAAGAGGCGCACGGCTCGTAATGAATTTGGCGCCTGGCATTTTAGATTTTGCTCTATGCAAATGATGAACATTTTTGCGCAGCTCCAGGAAATCCTTTGAGGACTCTTTTTGGAGCGGCGAAACACGCCCAACAAAACCATCATTATTCAGATAAAAGGTGCAGTAAAGAGGCGCACGGCTCGTAATGACATTGGCGATTTTATACTGCTCCAAAATTCTGTGACGTTTCAAAAAGTTGCAGATGATGAACATTTTGACCATAAAACCTGACTCTGAAAGATGAGGAGGAAACGGAACTTGGTGTAAAAATGGTGGTAAGAAAAAAAAACATAAAAACCAAAACCTTCAGTAAAAGCAAAAATAAGCAAAACGGAATTCTGAGGTGAGAATGCAGAATTTTGGAGAATTGTGGTCAGAAACAATTACGGAGAGGTGATAAATGCTGGATGTCCGCCGGTCCGGACCTTTGCACGGCTGCTTCTGTCAGGGTCATACCCTCTGAACGGAGCTGCGTGATCTACATTGTTGGGGGTCCGCCGGTGGTCCCAAACCAATTCTCAGCTGCTTCTGTCTGGGTCATACCCTTTGAACAGAGCTGTATGATCTACATTGTTGGGGGTCCGCCGGTCCGGACCTCTGCTCGGATGCTTCTGTCGGGGTCATACCCTCTGAACGGAGCCACGTAATCTACATTGTTGGGGGTCCGCCGGTCCGGACCTTTGCTCGGCTGCTTCTGTCGGGATCATACCCTTTGAACAGAGCCACGTAATCTACATTGTTGGGGGTCCGCCGGTCCGGACCTTTGCACGGCTGCTTCTGTCAGGATTATAACCTTTGAACAGAGCCATGTGATCTACATTATTGGGGGTCCGCCGGTCCGGACCTCTGCTCGGCTGCTTCTGTCAGGATCATACCCTTTGAACGGAGCCGTGTAATCTACATTGTTAGGGGTCCGCCGGTCCGGACCTCTGCTCGGCTGCTTCTGTCGGGGTCATACCCTCTGAACGGAGCCATGTAATCTACATTGTTGGGGGTCCGCCGGTTCGGACCTTTGCACGGCTGCTTCTGTCAGGGTCATACCCTTTGAACGGAGCCATGTAATCTACATTGTTGGGGGTCCGCCGGTCCGGACCTCTGCTCGGCTGCTTCTGTCAGGGTCATACCCTTTGAACAGAGCCGTGTAATCTACATTGTTGGGGGTCTGCCGGTCCGGACCTTTGCATGGCTGCTTCTGTTGGGGTCATACCCTTTGAACGGAGCCGTGTAATCTACATTGTTGGGGTCCGCCGGTTCGGACCTTTGTGCGGCTGCTTCTGTCAGGGTCATACCCATTGAGCGAAGCCGTGTAATCTACATTGTTGGGGGTCCGCCGGTCCGGACCTTTGCACGGCTGCTTCTATCAGGGTCATACCCTCTGAACGGAGCCACATGATCTACATTGTTGGGGGTCCGCCGGTCCGGACCTTTGCACGGCTGCTTCTGTCAGGGTCATACCCTCTGAACGGAGCTGCGTGATCTACATTGTTGGGGGTCCGCCGGTGGTCCCAAACCAATTCTCAGCTGCTTCTGTCTGGGTCATACCCTTTGAACAGAGCTGTATGATCTACATTGTTGGGGGTCCGCCGGTCCGGACCTCTGCTCGGATGCTTCTGTCGGGGTCATACCCTCTGAACGGAGCCACGTAATCTACATTGTTGGGGGTCCGCCGGTCCGGACCTTT
The DNA here is from genome assembly GCF_048569485.1 of Anomaloglossus baeobatrachus. Lineage (NCBI taxonomy): Eukaryota > Metazoa > Chordata > Amphibia > Anura > Aromobatidae > Anomaloglossus > Anomaloglossus baeobatrachus. Next base: position 205,764,554 of record NC_134362.1, read on the forward strand.
GCTCGGCTGCTTCTGTCGGGATCATACCCTTTGAACAGAGCCACGTAATCTACATTGTTGGGGGTCCGCCGGTCCGGACCTTTGCACGGCTGCTTCTGTCAGGATTATAACCTTTGAACAGAGCCATGTGATCTACATTATTGGGGGTCCGCCGGTCCGGACCTCTGCTCGGCTGCTTCTGTCAGGATCATACCCTTTGAACGGAGCCGTGTAATCTACATTGTTGGGGGTCCGCCGGTCCGGACCTCTGCTCGGCTGCTTCTGTCGGGGTCATACCCTCTGAACGGAGCCATGTAATCTACATTGTTGGGGGTCCGCCGGTTCGGACCTTTGCACGGCTGCTTCTGTCAGGGTCATAGCCTTTGAACGGAGCCATGTAATCTACATTGTTGGGGGTCCGCCGGTCCGGACCTCTGCTCGGCTGCTTCTGTCAGGGTCATACCCTTTGAACAGAGCCGTGTAATCTACATTGTTGGGGGTCTGCCGGTCCGGACCTTTGCATGGCTGCTTCTGTTGGGGTCATACCCTTTGAACGGAGCCGTGTAATCTACATTGTTGGGGGCCCGCCGGTCCGGACCTTTGCATGGCTGCTTCTGCCGGGGTCATATCCTTTGAACGGAGCTGTGTAATCTACATTGTTGGGGGTCCGCCGGTCCGGACCTTTGCACGGCTGCTTCTGTCAGGATCATACCCTTTGAACGGAGCTGCGTGATCTACAGTGTTGGGGGTCTGCCGGTCCGGACCTTTGCGCGGCTGCTTCTGTCAGGGTCATACCCATTGAGCGAAGCCGTGTAATCTACATTGTTGGGGGGCCGCCGGTTTGGACCTCTGCTCGGCTGCTTCTGTCGGGATCATACCCTTTGAACAGAGCCATGTAATCTACATTGTTGGGGGGCCGCCGGTTTGGACCTCTGCTCGGCTGCTTCTGTCGGGATCATACCCTTTGAACAGAGCCATGTAATCTACATTGTTGGGGGTCCGCCGGTCCGGACCTTTGCACAGCTGCTTCTGTCAGGGTCATACCCTTTGAACGGAGCCGTGTAATCTACATTGTTGGGGGCCCGCCGGTCCGGACCTTTGCATGGCTGCTTCTGCCGGGGTCATATCCTTTGAACGGAGCTGTGTAATCTACATTGTTGGGGGTCCGCCGGTCCGGACCTTTGCACGGCTGCTTCTGTCAGGATCATACCCTTTGAACGGAGCTGCGTGATCTACATTGTTGGGGGTCTGCCGGTCCGGACCTTTGCGCGGCTGCTTCTGTCAGGGTCATACCCATTGAGCGAAGCCGTGTAATCTACATTGTTGGGGGTCCGCCGGTCCGGACCTTTGCACGGCTGCTTCTGTCAGGATCATACCCTTTGAACGGAGCTACGTAATCTACATTGTTGGGGGTCCGCCGGTCCGGACCTTTGCGCGGCTGCTTCTGTCGGAATCATACCCTTTGATCGGAGCCGTGTAATCTACATTGTTGGGGGTCCGCCGGTCCGGACCTTTGCGCGGCTGCTTCTGTCGGGATCATACCCTTTGAACGGAGCTACGTAATCTACATTGTTGGGGGTCCGCCGGTCCGGACCTTTGCATGGCTGCTTCTGTCGGGGTCATACCCTTTGAGTGGAGCCGTCTAATCTACATTGTTGGGGGTCCGCCGGTCCGGACCTTTGCATGGCTGCTTCTGTCGGGGTCATACCCTTTGAACGGAGCCGTGTAATCTACATTGTTGGGGGTCCGCCGGTCCGGACCTTTGCACGGCTGCTTCTGTCGGGGTCATACCCTTTGATCGGAGCCGTGTGAGCTACATTGTTTCCATTCCACCTAGGGGGAATTCCTTCTTGGAGGTCCCTGTATTTGGACCCCCATCATTGTAGCGTGTATCCAGTGGACAGGTGATACATTCGTCTATCCAGAAAACCCCTTTATAAACCGGCCGCCCCTTTAACACGGCCTGCTCTACATAGAGAATGGCTGGCTGGCACCAGGAGGACGGAGATCGATCAAATCGAGAGCTGCCATGCCAGTCCTGGGGGATGCCCCTACCTCCGACTCCTCCTGTCAGTCATATTTAATCCCTTTATCCCCCCCTCCTCCTTGTGGGGGTCTCCCTCCATCACGTCCGGGTTTATGGGCAGTGGCCGCTGTAATGTTCTGCATTACAAGCCATTAATTAGCAGCTTCTGCCCCCCCTTCACCGTCGCCTTAAATTAAATTTTCACAGCCCCGCTAGTGCACAGTGAAAACCCTTTTATAGGCTGCGCAGTAAAATATTAATGGCCTGTACATGGCGGCCATGCTGCTTCCTTCCCCTCTTTAAATCGGACGCTGTTTAACCACTGTCGTCGTCCATTGCAGACTGGACTGATTGTCTGCAGCATGTAAAGGGTTGGTGCAGACAATCCTCCGGATTTTTAGGGCTGTGGAGACGAGATATGGAGAATATCAAGATGTTTTTTTCTTTTTTTTCTGGTCTTATAAATTGTGGATTGTTAGAAGTGAATGGAGACAATGAGTGTAAGGTGACTGCCATCTAGTGGAGGGATGGGGTCACCGCACCATGTAAATGATTCGCTGGTCACGTATGGATGGGGGGGTGAGAGGGCACATTTGGGAATGCACAGGAGGAGAGAGTGTGAATGGGGCCAGGACTGAAGATATGGCTGCCTACAAAGCAGTAGTGGGTGCAGCCTAAGGATCGGGGGCTGTAAGAGTGCATAGGGGTCTACCGCTCCAAACAACAGAATGGGGGGCTTCTAGCAAGAAATGAAGTGCACCCCATTAATGTCTGATGCCATAAAGGACACAGAGGAGGTCACAAAGGTCTCACTAACTCTACTGTCACCTGAATATATACCTCCCAGTCACCCCAATAGGACACCTCCGGAATTAGGAAGCCATCCCACGACCCCGGGAGGTCAGGGGTATATGATGATGGAGGAGAGGCCCGCCGGCTCCCTGCTCCACTGTTCAGCCTGTGCAGGAGCGGGGTGGTGCATACATCTTTTGCCTTGGTCAATGCACTATTCTGAGTGGTGACGAGGGGATGCATGCTATGGGGGCATCAGAATTTTGGAGGGCACCAAACCATGTGGGGGCATCATAAAATGTGTGGGGGCACAGTATACTGTGTGTGAGGGGCACTATGAGGCATTATACTGTGTGTGGGGCACAATGGGGGCATTATATTGTGTGGAGGGCACTATGTGGGCATTATATTGTGTGTGGGAGAATATAGGGGCATCATACTGAGTGTGGGAGGCACTATAGGGCAATATACTGTGTGGGTGTGTGTGTGGGGGCCACAATGGAGCATTATACTGTGTGTGGGGGATTATGGGGGTATCTTACTGTGTGTAGGGGTAATATGGGGCATTATACTGTTTGTGGGGGGGACACTATGGGGGCATCATACTGTGAGTGTGTGGGGGCACTATGGAGCATTTTACTGTGTATGGGGCACAATGGAGGCATCACAATGTTTGGGGGGCACTATGTGGCATCATACTATGTGTGGGGACAAAATTGGGGTATCATTAACTGTGTAGGGGCAATATGGAGGCATCATACCGTGTGGGGGGCACTATGAGGGCATTATACTGTGTCTGGGGGCACTATGGGGGCATCATATTGTGTGTGGGAGCACTATAGGGGCATCATACTGTGTGTGGGAGCACTATGGGGGCATAATACTGTGTGTGGTGGCACTATGAGGGCATCATATTGTGTATGGCAGCACTATGAGGGCATTATATTATGTGTGGAGGCACTATGGGAACATCATAATGTGTGAAGGGCATGATGGGGCATCATAGTATGTGTGGGGGCACTATGGTGGCATCATACTGTGTGGGGGACACTATAGGGCATCATACTGTGTGTGTGGAGAGCACTATGGAGACATCATACTGTGTGGGGGACACTATGGGTACATCATACTGTGAGGGGGGCACAAGGAGGGCATCATATTGTGAGGGGGGGGAGGGGGCCTGATTCCTGAAGAGTTTCCCACATTGATCTGTTATGGTCAGGAGACCACTGCAAATGATCTTGCAAAAATCCCATAAGAGGTAGAAAATAATGCACAAGAGTAGTTGGAAGCTGAGCTGGCTGCAATCCGCTGACTACACAACACAACTAGAAGTAGCGGTGGAGGGTTCCTAACCAACCTAGACGCCTCATCACTGCTGGAGAACTAACTGGCCTCAAAAGATGGAATGAGGAATCCTGACTTGCCCCAGAGCAGCCCAAAAAGGATCGTAAAGCCCCCAACATATAAAAACGGTCATGTAAGAAAAAAACAAAATACTTATCAGGCAGAGCTGCAGACTCTGGATGACATAGGAATAAAACTGATGCAAAGGAACGAAAAAACTGCTGAAGAAATCATTCCTGGAGAATCCAAAAAAGGGGCAGAAAAAGCAAAAATCAATCCTACATGGAAAGGCAAAAAAGCCTAAAGGCGGGAGGAAAACTTCAAGACATCGTTTCTTGGAGCAGAAACAATTATCACCGGCAAAGGTTAGACAGAAACTGCCCTCCTGTGTTCCCCCAGGCTGGACTTCATTGGCTTTCCTGGAACAGCAATCATCTCCTACACCTGTCTGAGCGACAGATGCAGAATCAGACTCACTACCAACACTAGCCACCAGAGGGAGCCCAAAAACACTCCCAGGAACCGCACCATCCCTGATGATATTCACAACACCAAGTCATGGGCAATTGATCAGGCCACGGATGAGTTTGTAGCCTCGCTGCATAAACAAACCTTTCCATTCAATGACAGCAAGCAGAGATTTTGAAGAATAGTGAAGAACTGAAACACAAAGTCTCTTAGGAAGTTCTAGAACAATTTTTTATGAGTGATGGGTCATTGATGGATGTTCTTACGGGGGATTGATGTATGTTCCCACCCTGGCAGCGGCATCCCCCCAGGTCACAGACCAGTGAGGGAGCGTTTGCTATCTGGTGGCAGCTCCGCCGTGGAGGCTGTGAAATCGTTGCTGCCGGAGGAACGAGACTTTGTATTGCAGATCAAACGTGCTCCATTGTAGCATTTGCATGTGTCACTTCTTACAGGAGCGGGGTGAGACGGCAGCGAGGAGACGACGCTCTGCGCTTAATTTTAGACTGCGCCGAAAACGGGGAAAGATGAAGGGGAATGTATGATATGTGCGATTGTTTAATCTGCAGAACATGAGGTTTTCTCTTGTCTCGAGACTTCCTAAGAGCAGACACCTGAGACAGAAGAGGCACAAGCAGCGCCGCAAAGACGGGGAATCCTTAAAGGGACTCGGTGTACGACAATCTGTCAGAGTTTAATTAACAGGGCGGTCCACTACTGATCAAACCCATCTCCATAGCTTCAGTGGGGGGCAGTATGGGGGCATCATACTATATGTGGAGGCATCATACTGTGTGTATGCACTATGGGGACATCATACTGTTTGTGGGGGACACTATGGGGCATCAGACTGTGTGGGGAACACTATGGGGGCATCATACTATGTGTGTGGGGAACACTATGGGGGCATCATACTGTGTGTGGGGTACTATGGGGCATCATACTGTGTGTGGGGGCACTATGGGGACACCATACTGTTTGTGGGGGGACACTATGGGGCATCATACTATATTTGGAGGCTTTATACTGTGCGTATGCACTATGGGGCATCATACTGTTTGTGGGGAACACTATGGGGACATCATACTGTGTATAGGGTACAAAACACAAACAATTTCGCTTAGTCCAGCTCACCTGCTATTTGCCGGAGACCGCTTATCCAGGACCGTGCACGGAATGGAAGGTAGCAGAACTCATTTCATGTATAAGAAAACATTCCAGCAACAAGTCCATGGAAAAATCTTCATTAAAAATTCATGTTTATTTATCAAACTTATAAAAACAGTCCATGTTAAATTGCCCCAACAGAGGACGCGTTTCGAACGACCAAGTTCTTAATCTGTCTCTTGGTCGTTCGAAACGCGTCCTCTGTTGGGGCAATTTAACATGGACTGTTTTTATAAGTTTGATAAATAAACATGAATTTTTAATGAAGATTTTTCCATGGACTTGTTGCTGGAATTTTTTCTTATATATGTGTATAGGGTACTATGGGGCATCATACTGTGTGTGGGGTACTATGGGCATCATACTATGTATGGGGGGGGACACTATGGGGGCATCATAGTGAGTATGGGGGCTTCATAGTGTGTATGGGGGCACTATGGGGGCATCATACTGTGTGGGGGACACTATGGGGGCATCATAGTGTGTATGGGGGCTTCATAGTGTGTATGGGGGCACTATGGGGACATCATAGTGTGTGTGGGGGCACTATGGGGCATCATAGTGTGTATAGGGGCACTATGGGGACATCATAGTGTGTGTGGGGGCACTATGGGGCATCATAGTGTGTATAGGGGCACTATGGGGGCATCATAGTGTGTATAGTGTGCATAGGGGCACTATGGGGGCATCATAGTGTGTATGGGGGCATCATAGTGTGTATGGGGGCACTATGGGGGCATCATAGTGTGTATAGTGTGTATGGGGGCACTATGGGGGCATCATAGTGGTATAGTGTGTATGGGGGCACTATGGGGGCATCATAGTGTGTATGGGGGCATCATAGTGTGTATGGGGGCACTATGGGGGCATCATAGTGTGTATGGGGCACTATGGGGGCATCATAGTGTGTATAGGGGCACTTTGGGGGCAACATAGTGTGTGTGTGTGTGTGTGTGTGTGTGTGTGTGTGTGTGTGTGTGTGTGTGTGTGAAGGGCCACTGATCGGCTGCAGCTTTCTCTGTCCCGTCACAATAGATCGACGGTAAACAAATTAAAGCCATTATGAAGGGGTTGTTCAGTAGTGAACAATCCCTTTAAGACTTTGGCTTGACAAGAACTCGTAATTGCCATGTAAGCGATTGTCTACGGTTTCACCCAGTGGAATTTTCCCATTTCATGACACTTTTTGCCGTTTCCCCGCGTCCTTCACCTCCGGTCACTGCTCAGACGTCACCCCCCCCCCGTCATCTGCGGAGGCCTGATAGGGGGGAATCAATTACAGAGGATGGAGATAGGGAGCCTCATCTCGGGATATGTAGAGTATGTGACTGTTCCCCGGTGATAACAGCGCGGCCTCTGCTCATAGAGAACACGGAAAATCCTCACCGACTGCGGCTAAATAGAGAGTGGCGCTGCCCCGATATCAGATCCTCCATTGTCTCATCTCCATAGTGAATAAATCCCTTATCGCCTCTGAGCCTGATTAGAGGTCTGATTCCCCCGAAAATACAATTACCCCGCAGATGACTCCAGACACGACGTGAGCGAAGAGACGCAGCAGCTGCAGTAACAGTATACAAAGTATCCATATGTACCTCCAGTCCACGAAAATAAGACCTACCCCGAAAATAAGCCCTAGTTGTGGTTCATTTTTGTGTACCATATGAATAACATCCTGCTATAGAGCTTGGACAGCCCGTTCAGGATATGTAACTTTTATTGCTGTATGTTGCCCCGTTGTGTTGCTGTAAGCCCAGGAAAATTCCTCATTCTGTAATACTGCAGCCAATTGCTGATGCAGGAGCAGAGGGGTGGGCGGGATTATGGGCGGGGACGGTGGTGAATATTCATTTAGTATTAACAGCCAGCATGTCTGTAAATTTTGTAGGGCTTACAGCAACAGAACGGGGCAACATACAGCAATAAAAGTTACATAGAAAGCAATGAAATATACAGTCAGGGCAAGAAATATTTGGACAGTGACACAAGTTTTGTTATTTTAGCTGTTTACAAAAACATGTTCAGAAATACAATTCTATATATAATATGGCTGAAAGTGCACACTCCCAGCTGCAATATGAGAGTTTTCACATCCAAATCGGAGAAAGGGTTTAGGAATCATAGCTCTGTAATGCATAGCCTCCTCTTTTTCAAGGGACCAAAAGTAATTGGACAAGGGACTCTAAGGGCTGCAATTAACTCTGAAGGCATCTCCCTCGTTAACCTGTAATCAATGAAGTAGTTAAAAGGTCTGGGGTTGATTACAGGTGTGTGGTTTTGCATTTGGAAGCTGTTGCTGTGACCAGACAACATGCGGTCTAAGGAACTCTCAATTGAGGTGAAGCAGAACATCCTGAGGCTGAAAAAAAAGAAACAATCCATCAGAGAGATAGCAGACATGCTTGGAGTAGCAAAATCAACAGTCGGGTACACTCTGAGAAAAAAGGAATTGACTGGTGAGTTTGGGAACTCAAAAAGGCCTGGGCGTCCACGGATGACAACAGTGGTGGATGATCGCCGCATACTTTCTTTGGTGAAGAAGAACCCGTTCACAACATCAACTGAAGTCCAGAACACTCTCAGTGAAGTAGGTGTATCTGTCTCTAAGTCACCAGTAAAGAGAAGACTCCATGAAAGTAAATACAAAGGGTTCACATCTAGATGCAAACCATTCATCAATTCCAAAAATAGACAGGCCAGAGTTACATTTGCTGAAAAACACCTCATGAAGCCAGCTCAGTTCTGGAAAAGTATTCTATGGACAGATGAGACAAAGATCAACCTGTACCAGAATGATGGGAAGAAAAAAGTGTGGAGAAGAAAGGGAACGGCACATGATCCAAGGCACACCACACCCTCTGTAAAACATGGTGGAGGCAACGTGATGGCATGGGCATGCATGGCTTTCAATGGCACTGGGTCACTTGTGTTTATTGATGACATAACAGCAGACAAGAGTAGCCGGATGAATTCTGAAGTGTACCGGGATATACTTTCAGCCCAGATTCAGCCAAATGCCGCAAAGTTGATCGGACGGCGCTTCATAGTACAGATGGACAATGACCCCCAGCATACAGCCAAAGCTACCCAGGAGTTCATGAGTGCAAAAAAGTGGAACATTCTGCAATGGCCAAGTCAATCACCAGATCTTAACCCAATTGAGCATGCATTTCACTTGCTCAAATCCAGACTTAAGACGGAAAGACCCACAAACAAGCAAGACCTGAAGGCTGCGGCTGTAAAGGCCTGGCAAAGCATTAAGAAGGAGGAAACCCAGCGTTTGGTGACGTCCATGGGTTCCAGACTTAAGGCAGTGATTGCCTCCAAAGGATTCGCAACAAAATATTGAAAATAAAAATATTTTGTTTGGGTTTGGTTTATTTGTCCAATTACTTTTGACCTCCTAAAATGTGGAGTGTTTGTAAAGAAATGTGACAATTCCTACAATTTCTATCAGATATTTTTGTTCAAACCTTCAAATTAAACGTTACAATCTGCACTTGAATTCTGTTGTAGAGGTTTCATTTCACATCCAATGTGGTGGCATGCAGAGCCCAACTCGCCAAAATTGTGTCACTGGCCAAAGATTTCTGGACCTAACTGTAAGACAGCAACTGAAAATAAGCCCTAGTGCTTAGTTCGGAGTACAAAAAAATATGTCACTGTCTTATTTTTGGGGAAATGCTGTATCCCTCACACAGGGAAGTGATGGACAGGTTGTCGGTCGCAGGTCGTTGGTCGTCAGTCGCAGGTCGTCAGTCGCAGGTCGTCAGTCTTCATTTTTTTTGTGACTGACTAATGGCTTCCTAATGATGGCTGAAATCTTAAGCTTTTTAAGGCACTGGGGCTGCTGCGTTTCGGCAGGTGCTGCACTGTTCTGTTCGGCCGAAGTGCAACTCCGTGCAGCTCTCCTCTCCCTGCAGCTCTCCTCTCCCTGCAGCTCTCCTCTCCCTGCAGCTCTCCTCTCCCTGCAGCTCTCCTCTCCCTGCAGCTCTCCTCTCCCTGCAGCTCCCTTCTCCCTGCAGCTCTCTTCTCCCTGCAGCTCTCCTCTCCCTGCAGCTCTCCTCTCCCTGCAGCTCTCCTCTCCCTGCAGCTCTCCTCTCCCTGCAGCTCTCCTCTCCCTGCAGCTCTCTTCTCCCTGCCCCTCCCCTCTCCCTGCAGCTCTCCTCTCCCTGCCCCTCCCCTCTCCCTGCCCCTCTCCTCTCCCTGCAGCTTTCCTCTCCCTGCACCTCTCCTCTCCCTGCAGCTCTCCTCTCCCTGCAGCTCTCTTCTCCCTGCCCCTCCCCTCTCCCTGCAGCTCTCCTCTCCCTGCCCCTCCCCTCTCCCTGCCCCTCTCCTCTCCCTGCAGCTTTCCTCTCCCTGCACCTCTCCTCTCCCTGCAGCTCTCTTCTCCCTGCACCTCTCCTCTCCCTGCACCTCTCCTCTCCCTGCACCTCTCTTCTCCCTGCACCTCTCCTCTCCCTGCACCTCTCCTCTCTCTGCACCTCTCCTCTCTCTGCACCTCTCCTCTCCCTGCACCTCTCCTCTCCCTGCACCTCTCCTCTCCCTGCACCTCTCCTCTCCCTGCACCTCTCCTCTCCCTGCAGCTCTCCTCTCCCTGCACCTCTCCTCTCCCTGCACCTCTCCTCTCTCTGCACCTCTCCTCTCTCTGCACCTCTCCTCTCTCTGCACCTCTCCTCTCCCTGCACCTCTCCTCTCCCTGCACCTCTCCTCTCCCTGCACCTCTCCTCTCCCTGCAGCTCTCCTCTCCCTGCACCTCTCCTCTCCCTGCACCTCTCCTCTCCCTGCACCTCTCCTCTCTCTGCACCTCTCCTCTCTCTGCACCTCTCCTCTCTCTGCACCTCTCCTCTCCCTGCACCTCTCCTCTCCCTGCACCTCTCCTCTCCCTGCACCTCTCCTCTCCCTGCCCCTCCCCTCTCCCTGCAGTTCTCCTCTCCCTGCCCCTCCCCTCTCCCTGCCCCTCTCCTCTCCCTGCAGCTTTCCTCTCCCTGCACCTCTCCTCTCCCTGCAGCTCTCTTCTCCCTGCACCTCTCCCTGCACCTCTCCTCTCCCTGCACCTCTCTTCTCCCTGCACCTCTCCTCTCCCTGCACCTCTCCTCTCTCTGCACCTCTCCTCTCCCTGCACCTCTCCTCTCCCTGCACCTCTCCTCTCCCTGCACCTCTCCTCTCCCTGCAGCTCTCCTCTCCCTGCACCTCTCCTCTCCCTGCACCTCTCCTCTCCCTGCACCTCTCCTCTCTCTGCACCTCTCCTCTCTCTGCACCTCTCCTCTCTCTGCACCTCTCCTCTCCCTGCACCTCTCCTCTCCCTGCACCTCTCCTCTCCCTGCACCTCTCCTCTCCCTGCACCTCTCCTCTCCCTGCAGCTCCCTTTTCCCTGCAGCTCTCTTCTCCCTGCAGCTCTCCTCTCCCTGCAGCTCTCCTCTTCCTGCAGCTCTCTTCTCCCTACACCTCTCCTCACCCTGTAGCTGTCTACTCCCTGCAGCTCCCCTCTCCCTGCACCTCTCCTCTTCCTTCACTTCTCCCTGCCCCTCTCCTCTCCCTGCAGCTCCCCTCTCCCTGCACCTCTCTTCTCCCTGCACCTCTATTCTCCCTACAGCTCTCCTCTCCCTACAGCTCTCCTCTCCCTACAGCTCTCCCCTCCCTGCAGCTCTCCCCTCCCTGCAGCTCATTTCTCCCTGCAGCTCTCCTCTCCCTACAGCTCATTTCTCCCTGCAGCTCTCCTCTCCCTGCAGCTCTCCTCTCCCTACAGCTCTCCCCTCCCTGCACCTCTCCTCTTCCTTCACCTCTCCCTGCCCCTCCCCTCTCCCTGCAGCTCCCCTCTCCCTGCACCTCTCTTCTCCCTGCACCTCTCTTCTCCCTGCAGCTCTCCTCTCCCTACAGCTCTCCCCTCCCTGCAGCTCTCCCCTCCCTGCAGCTCAATTCTCCCTGCAGCTCTCCTCTCCCTGCAGCTCATTTCTCCCTGCAGCTCTCCCCTCCCTGCAGCTCTCCTCTCCCTGCAGCTCTCCTCTCCCTGCAGCTCTCCTCTCCCTGCACCTCTCCTCTCCCTGCACCTCTCCTCTCCCTGCACCTCTCCTCTCCCTGCAGCTATCCTCTCCCTGCAGCTCTCCTCTCTCTGCAGCTCTCCTCTCCCTGCAGCTCTCCTCTCCCTGCAGCTCTCCTCTCCCTGCAGCTCTCCTCTCCCTGCAGCTATCCTCTCCCTGCACCTCTCCTCTCCCTGCACCTCTCCTCTCCCTGCCCCTCCCCTCTCCCTGCAGCTCTCCTCTCCCTGCCCCTCCCCTCTCCCTGCCCCTCTCCTCTCCCTGCAGCTTTCCTCTCCCTGCACCTCTCCTCTCCCTGCAGCTCTCTTCTCCCTGCACCTCTCCTCTCCCTGCACCTCTCCTCTCCCTGCACCTCTCTTCTCCCTGCACCTCTCCTCTCCCTGCACCTCTCCTCTCTCTGCACCTCTCCTCTCCCTGCACCTCTCCTCTCCCTGCACCTCTCCTCTCCCTGCACCTCTCCTCTCCCTGCACCTCTCCTCTCCCTGCACCTCTCCTCTCCCTGCACCTCTCCTCTCCCTGCACCTCTCCTCTCCCTGCACCTCTCCTCTCTCTGCACCTCTCCTCTCTCTGCACCTCTCCTCTCTCTGCACCTCTCCTCTCCCTGCACCTCTCCTCTCCCTGCACCTCTCCTCTCCCTGCACCTCTCCTCTCCCTGCAGCTCTCCTCTCCCTGCAGCTCCCTTTTCCCTGCAGCTCTCCTCTCCCTGCAGCTCTCCTCTTCCTGCAGCTCTCCCCTCCCTGCAGCTCTCTTCTCCCTACACCTCTCCTCACCCTGTAGCTGTCTACTCCCTGCAGCTCCCCTCTCCCTGCACCTCTCCTCTTCCTTCACTTCTCCCTGCCCCTCTCCTCTCCCTGCAGCTCCCCTCTCCCTGCACCTCTCTTCTCCCTGCACCTCTATTCTCCCTACAGCTCTCCTCTCCCTACAGCTCTCCTCTCCCTACAGCTCTCCCCTCCCTGCAGCTCTCCCCTCCCTGCAGCTCATTTCTCCCTGCAGCTCTCCTCTCCCTACAGCTCATTTCTCCCTGCAGCTCTCCTCTCCCTGCAGCTCTCCTCTCCCTACAGCTCTCCCCTCCCTGCACCTCTCCTCTTCCTTCACCTCTCCCTGCCCCTCCCCTCTCCCTGCAGCTCCCCTCTCCCTGCACCTCTCTTCTCCCTGCACCTCTCTTCTCCCTGCAGCTCTCCTCTCCCTACAGCTCTCCCCTCCCTGCAGCTCTCCCCTCCCTGCAGCTCAATTCTCCCTGCAGCTCTCCTCTCCCTGCAGCTCATTTCTCCCTGCAGCTCTCCCCTCCCTGCAGCTCTCCTCTCCCTGCAGCTCTCCTCTCCCTGCAGCTCTCCTCTCCCTGCACCTCTCCTCTCCCTGCACCTCTCCTCTCCCTGCAGCTCTCCTCTCTCTGCAGCTCTCCTCTCCCTGCAGCTCTCCTCTCCCTGCAGCTCTCCTCTCCCTGCAGCTCTCCTCTCCCTGCAGCTATCCTCTCCCTGCACCTCTCCTCTCCCTGCAGCTATCCTCTCCCTGCAGCTATCCTCTCCCTGCAGCTCTCCCCTCCCTGCAGCTCTCCTCTCCCTGCAGCTCTCCTCTCCCTGCAGCTCTCCTCTCCCTGCAGCTCTCCTCTCCCTGCAGCTCTCCCCTCCCTGCAGCTCTCCTCTCCAAGCAGCTCTCCTCTCCCTGCAGCTCTCTTCTCCCTGAAGCTCTCCTCTCCCTGCAGCTCTCCTCTCCCTGCAGCTCTCCTCTCTCTGCAGCTCTCCTCTCCCTGCAGCTCATTTCTCCCTGCAGCTCTCCTCTCCCTGCAGCTCTCCCCTCCCTGCAGCTCTCCCCTCCCTGCAGCTCTCCTCTCCCTGGAGCTCTCCTCTCTCTGCAGCTCTCCTCTCCCTGCAGCTCATTTCTCCCTGCAGCTCTCCTCTCCCTGCAGCTCTCCCCTCCCTGCAGCTCTCCCCTCCCTGCAGCTCTCCTCTCCCTGCAGCTCTCCTCTCCCTGCAGGGGCAGGGGGTAATAGCTGTTATTGCTACAGGATATGTCTTCTAAAAAAATTACAGCAGAGAGAGCTGGGTATAATGTATGTTTGCGTTGGAAGGCCTGTGTATAGGCTCATGTGTTACAGTGTGTCCTATGTGTGTAAATAATGTATCACAGTATGTATGTGTCTGTGTGTGTGTGTGTGTGTGTCTGTGTGTATGTGTATGTGTGTGTGTGTGTCTGTGTGTATGTGTGCGTGTGTGTGTGTGTGTGTGTGTGTGTGTGTGTGTCTCTGTGTGTGTGTGTATGTATGTATGTGTGTGTGTGTGTGTGTGTGTGTGTGTGTGTGTGTGTGTGTGTGTGTGTGTGTGTATGTGCAGGTGTTACTGTAGCAATCTATGTCTGTGCTGCATAATCTGTAAGAAAAAATGCAGAATTCTCCGACACGTGTATTGCCTTAGACCATGGTTAATATTAACAAGAGGTTACCGCAGCCCCCACACTGTAAACATTACTGGGGTCACAGCTCAGAGACCCCCAACAATACAAAGGAACCATCACAAAAAAAGCTGTTACTATTTGTGTCATATTCCCAAGATATACATTTTTCCAATAATATTACTGCCTTATGATGGTAATAAAGCCGCTATCCTCTATAGACACAGGCGGCTTCTGGAAGGATCTCATAAACCTTAGTAAATAACAAAACCCCTCCAGCCTTGTAGCTGCCTGACAAGTGATAGGGCGTCAGACGATCCCACCCCAAATTACCAAACAGCAGATTGTAGCAGAACGACAGCGTATGAGATCTCCGGCCCGGTCCCAAGAGCTTTCATTCACAAGTACAGAAATGAAAACACAAAAAACATATTGATGGAAATGAAGATCTGAATTCCTTTCACATGATGATTGACAGGAGGAGCAATGGAGGCCAGAGAGAAAAGGAGGAAGGAAGCTAGAAATACTGTATAAATCTGTATGTAGTGAGCTCCCTCTAGTGGTGACTGCATAAATCTGTATGTAGTGAGCTCCCTCTAGTGGTGTCTGTATAAATCTGTATGTAGTGAGCTCCCCCTAGTGGTGACTGTAAAAATCTGTATGTAGTGAGCTCCCTCTAGTGGTGTCTGTATAAATCTGTATATAGTGAGTTCCCTCTAGTGGTGGCTGTATAAATCTGTATGTAGTGAGCTCCCTCTAGTGGTGGCTGTATAAATCTGTATATAGTGAGCTCCCTCTAGTGGTGGCTGTATAAATCTGTATGTAGTGAGCTCCCTCTAGTGGTGGCTGTATAATCTGTATGTAGTGAGCTCCCTCTAGTGGTGGCTGTATAAATCTGTATGTAGTGAGCTCCCTCTAGTGGTGGCTGTATAAATCTGTATGTAGTGAGTTCCCTCTAGTGGTGACTGTATAAATCTGTATGTAGTGAGCTCCCCCTAGTGGTGACTGCATAAATCTGTATGTAGTGAGCTCCTCCTAGTGGTGGCTGTATAAATCTGTATATAGGGCGCTCCCTCTAGTGGTGGATGTATAAATCTGTATGTAGTGAGCTCCCTCTAGTGGTGGCTGTATAAATCTGTATGTAGTGAGCTCCCCCTAGTGGTGGCTGTATAAATCTGAATGTAGTGACCTCCCTCTAGTGGTGACTGTATAAATCTGTATGTAGTGACCTCCCTCGGTGGCTGTATAAATCTGTATGTAGTGAGCTCCCTCTAGTGGTGGCTGTATAAATCTGTATGTAGTGAACTCCCTCTAGTGGTGACTGTATAAATCTGAATGTAGTGACCTCCCTCTAGTGGTGACTGTATAAATCTGTATGTAGTGACCTCCCTCGGTGGCTGTATAAATCTGTATGTAGTGAGCTCCCTCTAGTGGTGACTGTATAAATCTGTATGTAGTGAGCTCCCTCTAGTGGTGGCTGTATAAATCTGTATGTTGTGTGCTCCCTCTAGTGGTGGCTGTATAAATCTGTATGTAGTGATCTCCCTCTAGTGGTGACTGTATAAATCTGTATATACTGTGCTCCCTCTAGTGGTGGCTGTATAAATCTGTATGTAGTGAGCTCCCTCTAGTGGTAACTGTATAAATCTGTATGTACTGTGCTCCCTCTAGTGGTGGCTGTATAAATCTGTATGTAGTGTGCTCCCTCTAGTGGTGGCTGTATAAATCTGTATGTAGTGAGCTCCCTCTAGTGGTGGCTGTATAATCTGTATGTAGTGAGCTCCCTCTAGTAGTGGCTGTATAAATCTGTATGTAGTGAGCTCCCTCTAGTGGTGGCTGTATAAATGTGTGTGTAGTGAGCTCCCTCTAGTGGTGACTGTATAAATCTGTATGTAGTGAGCTCCCTCTAGTGGTGGCTGTATAAATCTGTATGTAGTGAGCTCCTCCTAGTGGTGGCTGTATAAATCTGTATGCAGTGAGCTCCCTCTAGTAATGGCTGTATAAATCTGTATGTAGTGAGCTCCCCCTAGTGGTGGCTGTATAAATCTGTATGTAGTGACCTCCCTCGGTGGCTGTATAAATCTGTATGTAGTGAGTTCCCTCTAGTGGTAACTGTATAAATCTGTATGTAGTGAGCTCCCTCTAGTGGTGGCTGTATAAATCTGTATGTAGTGAGCTCCCTCTAGTGGTGACTGTATAAATCTGTATGTAGTGAGCTCCCTCTAGTGGTGGCTGTATAAATCTGTATGTAGTGAGCTCCCTCTAGTGGTGGCTGTATAAATCTGTATGCAGTGAGCTCCCTCTAGTAATGGCTGTATAAATCTGTATGTAGTGAGCTCCCTCTAGTGGTGACTGTATAAATCTGTATGTAGTGAGCTCCCCCTAGTGGCGGCTGTATAAATCTGTATGTAGTGAGCTCCCTCTAGTGGTGACTGTATAAATCTGTATGTAGTGAGCTCCCTCTAGTGGTGACTGTATAAATCTGTATGTAGTGAGCTCCCCCTAGTGGTGGCTGCATAAATCTGTATGTAGTGAGCTCCCTCTAGTGGTGGGTGTATAAATCTGTATGTAGTGAGCTCCTCCTAGTGGTGATTATATAAATCTGTATGTAGTGAGCTCCCTCTAGTGGTGGCTGTATAAATCTGTATGTAGTGAGCTCCCTCTAGTGTTGGCTGTATAAATCTGCATGTAGTGAGCTCCTCCTAGTGGTGGCTGTATAAATCTGTATGTAGTGAGCTCCCCCTAGTGGTGGCTGTATAAATCTGTATGTAGTGTGCTCCCTCTAGTGGTGGCTGTATAAATCTATATGTAGTGAGCTCCCTCTAGTGGTGGCTGTATAAATCTGTATGTAGTGAGCTCCCCCTAGTGGTGGCTGTTTAAATCTGTATGTAGTGAGCTCCCCCTAGTGGTGGCTGTATAAATCTGAATGTAGTGACCTCCCTCTAGTGGTGACTGTATAAATCTGTATGTAGTGAGCTCCCTCTAGTGGTGGCTGTATAAATCTGTATGTAGTGAGCTCCCTCTAGTGGTGGCTGTATAAATCTGTATGTAGTGAACTCCCTCTAGTGGTGACTGTATAAATCTGAATGTAGTGACCTCCCTCTAGTGGTGACTGTATAAATCTGTATGTAGTGACCTCCCTCGGTGGCTGTATAAATCTGTATGTAGTGAGCTCCCTCTAGTGGTGACTGTATAAATCTGTATGTAGTGAGCTCCCTCTAGTGGTGGCTGTATAAATCTGTATGTTGTGTGCTCCCTCTAGTGGTGGCTGTATAAATCTGTATGTAGTGATCTCCCTCTAGTGGTGACTGTATAAATCTGTATATACTGTGCTCCCTCTAGTGGTGGCTGTATAAATCTGTATGTAGTGAGCTCCCTCTAGTGGTAACTGTATAAATCTGTATGTACTGTGCTCCCTCTAGTGGTGGCTGTATAAATCTGTATGTAGTGTGCTCCCTCTAGTGGTGGCTGTATAAATCTGTATGTAGTGAGCTCCCTCTAGTGGTGGCTGTATAATCTGTATGTAGTGAGCTCCCTCTAGTAGTGGCTGTATAAATCTGTATGTAGTGAGCTCCCTCTAGTGGTGGCTGTATAAATGTGTGTGTAGTGAGCTCCCTCTAGTGGTGACTGTATAAATCTGTATGTAGTGAGCTCCCTCTAGTGGTGGCTGTATAAATCTGTATGTAGTGAGCTCCTCCTAGTGGTGGCTGTATAAATCTGTATGCAGTGAGCTCCCTCTAGTAATGGCTGTATAAATCTGTATGTAGTGAGCTCCCCCTAGTGGTGGCTGTATAAATCTGTATGTAGTGACCTCCCTCGGTGACTGTATAAATCTGTATGTAGTGAGCTCCCTCTAGTGGTAACTGTATAAATCTGTATGTAGTGAGCTCCCTCTAGTGGTGGCTGTATAAATCTGTATGTAGTGAGCTCCCTCTAGTGGTGACTGTATAAATCTGTATGTAGTGAGCTCCCTCTAGTGGTGGCTGTATAAATCTGTATGTAGTGAGCTCCCTCTAGTGGTGGCTGTATAAATCTGTATGCAGTGAGCTCCATCTAGTAATGGCTGTATAAATCTGTATGTAGTGAGCTCCCTCTAGTGGTGACTGTATAAATCTGTATGAAGTGAGCTCCCCCTAGTGGCGGCTGTATAAATCTGTATGTAGTGAGCTCCCTCTAGTGGTGACTGTATAAATCTGTATGTAGTGAGCTCCCTCTAGTGGTGACTGTATAAATCTGTATGTAGTGAGCTCCCCCTAGTGGTGGCTGCATAAATCTGTATGTAGTGAGCTCCCTCTAGTGGTGGGTGTATAAATCTGTATGTAGTGAGCTCCTCCTAGTGGTGATTATATAAATCTGTATGTAGTGAGCTCCCTCTAGTGGTGGCTGTATAAATCTGTATGTAGTGAGCTCCCTCTAGTGTTGGCTGTATAAATCTGCATGTAGTGAGCTCCTCCTAGTGGTGGCTGTATAAATCTGTATGTAGTGAGCTCCCCCTAGTGGTGGCTGTATAAATCTGTATGTAGTGTGCTCCCTCTAGTGGTGGCTGTATAAATCTATATGTAGTGAGCTCCCTCTAGTGGTGGCTGTATAAATCTGTATGTAGTGAGCTCCCCCTAGTGGTGGCTGTTTAAATCTGTATGTAGTGAGCTCCCTCTAGTGGTGACTGTATAAATCTGTATATAGTGAGCTCCCTCTAGTGGTAACTGTATAAATCTGTATGTAGTGAGCTCCCTCTAGTGGTGTCTGTATAATCAGTATGTAGTGAGCTCCCTCTAGTGGTGACTGTATAAATCTGTATATAGTGAGCTCCCTCTAGTGGTGACTGTATAAATCTGTATGTAGTGAGCTCCCTCTAGTGGTGTCTGTATAATCAGTATGAAGTTAGCTCCCTCTAGTGGTGACTGTATAAATCTGTATGCAGTGAGCTCCCTCTAGTAGTGGCTGTATAAATCTGTATGTAGTGAGCTCCCTCTAGTGGTGACTGTATAAATCTGCAGGTAGTGAGCTCATCCTAGTGGTGGCTGTATAAATCTGTATGTAGTGAGCTCCCTCTAGTGGTGGCTGTATAAATCTGTATGTAGTGAGCTCCCTCTAGTGGTGGCTGTATAAATCTGTATGTAGTGAGCTCCCTCTAGTGGTGGCTGTATAAATCTGTATGTAGTGAGCTCCTCCTAGTGGTGGCTGTATAAATCTGTATGTAGTGAGCTCCCTCTAGTGGTGGCTGTATAAATCTGTATGTAGTGAGCTCCCTCTAGTGGTGGCTGTATAAATCTGTATGTAGTGAGCTCCCTCTAGTGGTGGCTGTATAAATCTGTATGTAGTGAGCTCCCTCTAGTGGTGGCTGTATAAATCTGTATGTAGTGAGCTGATCCTAGTGGTGGCTGTATAATCTGTATGTAGTGAGCTCCCTCTAGTGGTGGCTGTATAAATCTGTATGTAGTGAGCTCCCTCTAGTGGTGACTGTATAAATCTGTATATAGTGAGCTCCTCCTAGTGGTGGCTGTATAAATCTGTATGTAGTGAGCTCCTCCTAGTGGTGGCTGTATAAATCTGTATGTAGTGAGCTCCCTCTGGTGGTGACTGTATAAATCTGTATGTAGTGAGCTCCCTCTAGTGGTGGCTGTATAACTCTGTATGTAGAGAGCTCCCTCTAGTGGTGGCTGTATAAATCTGTATGTAGTGAGCTCCCTCTAGTGGTGACTGTATAAATCTGTATGTAGTGAGCTCCCTCTAGTGGTGACTGTATAAATCTGTATGTAGTGAGCTCCCTCTAGTGGTGGCTGTATAAATCTGTATGTAGTGAGCTCCCTCTAGTGGTGACTGTATAAATCTGTATGTAGTGAGCTCCCTCTAGTGGTGACTGTATAAATCTGTATGCAGTGATCTCCCTCTAGTGGTGGGTGTATAAATCTGTATGTAGTGAGCTCCCTCTAGTGGTGGCTGTATAAATCTGTATGTAGTGAGCTCCTCCTAGTGGTGGCTGTATAAATCTGTATGTAGTGAGCTCCCTCTAGTGGTGACTGTATAAATCTGTATGTAGTGAGCTCCCTCTAGTGGTGGTTGTATAAATCTGTATGTAGTGAGCTCCTCCTAGTGGTGGCTGTATAAATCTGTATGTAGTGAGCTCCCTCTAGTGGTGGCTGTATAAATCTGTATGTAGTGATCTCCCTCTAGTGGTGGCTGTATAAATCTGTATATAGTGAGCTCCTCCTAGTGGTGGCTGTATAAATCTGTATATAGTGAGCTCCTCCTAGTGGTGGCTGTATAAATCTGTATGTAGTGAGCTCCCTCTAGTGGTGGCTGTATAAATCTGTATGTAGTGAGCTCCCTCTAGTGGTGGCTGTATAAATCTGTATGTAGTGAGCTCCCTCTAGTGGTGACTGTATAAATCTGTATGTAGTGAGCTCCCTCTAGTGGTGGCTGTATAAATCTGTATGTAGTGAGCTCCCTCTAGTGGTGGCTGTATAAATCTGTATGTAGTGAGCTCCCTCTAGTGGTGGCTGTATAAATCTGTATGTAGTGATCTCCCTCTAGTGGTGGCTGTATAAATCTGTATGTAGTGAGCTCCCTCTAGTGGGGGCTGTATAAATCTGTATGTAGTGAGCTCCCCCTAGTGGTGACTGTATAAATCTGTATGTAGTGAGCTCCCTCTAGTGGGGGCTGTATAAATCTGTATGTAGTGAGCTCCCTCTAGTGGTGGCTGTATAAATCTGTATGTAGTGAGCTCCCTCTAGTGGTGACTGTATAAATCTGTATGTAGTGAGCTCCCTCTAGTGGTGGCTGTATAAATCTGTATGTAGTGAGCTCCCTCTAGTGGTGACTGTATAAATCTGTATGTAGTGAGCTCCCTCTAGTGGTGGCTGTATAAATCTGTATGTAGTGAGCTCCCTCTAGTGGTGGCTGTATAAATCTGTATGTAGTGAGCTCCCTCTAGTGGTGACTGTATAAATCTGTATGTAGTGAGCTCCCTCTAGTGGTGGCTGTATAAATCTGTATGTAGTGAGCTCCCTCTAGTGGTGGCTGTATAAATCTGTATGTAGTGAGCTCCCTCTAGTGGTGGCTGTATAAATCTGTATGTAGTGAGCTCCCTCTAGTGGTGACTGTATAAATCTGTATGTAGTGAGCTCCCTCTAGTGGTGGCTGTATGAATCTGTATGTAGTGAGCTCCCTCTAGTGGTGGCTGTATAAATCTGTATGTAGTGAGCTCCCTCTAGTGGTGACTGTATAAATCTGTATGTAGTGAGCTCCCTCTAGTGGTGGCTGTATAAATCTGTATGTAGTGAGCTCCCTCTAGTGGTGGCTGTATAAATCTGTATGTAGTGAGCTCCCTCTAGTGGTGACTGTATAAATCTGTATGTAGTGAGCTCCCTCTAGTGGTGACTGTATAAATCTGTATGTAGTGAGCTCCCTCTAGTGGTGGCTGTATAAATCTGTATGTAGTAAGCTCCCTCTAGTGGTGGCTGTATAATCTGTATGTAGTGAGCTCCCTCTAGTGGTGGCTGTATAAATCTGTATGTAGTGAGCTCCCTCTAGTGGTGACTGTATAAATCTGTATGTAGTGAGCTCCCTCTAGTGGTGGCTGTATAATCTGTATGTAGTGAGCTCCCTCTAGTGGTGGGTGTATAAATCTGTATGTAGTGAGCTTCCTCTAGTGGTGGCTGTATAATCTGTATGTAGTGAGCTCCCTCTAGTGGTGGCTGTATAAATCTGTATGTAGTGAGCTCCCTCTAGTGGAGGCTGTATAAATCTGTATGTAGTGAGCTCCCTCTAGTGGTGACTGTATAAATCTGTATGTAGTGAGCTCCCTCTAGTGGAGGCTGTATAAATCTGTATGTAGTGAGCTCCCTCTAGTGGTGGCTGTATAATCTGTATGTAGTGAGCTCCCTCTAGTGGTGGGTGTATAATCTGTATGTAGTGAGCTCCCTCTAGTGGTGGGTGTATAAATCTGTATGTAATGAGCTCCCCCTAGTGGTGGTTTATTGGCACCAGAATTTTGGACGGATTTGCTCCTTAGTGGTCTTTTTTTCGCACTTTGCTGCCTCGGTTTCTTGGCACAGATCAGAAGATAAGATGGGAGAAAGATCAGCGGCTCTCAGGAGTCTTCATCAGTGAAATATTGATTTTAGGCTGAAGTGTGACCCACAGCGGTGCGGGGAGGGGGCGGCGCGGCTTCTTATGCTGCACATGATCTCGGCTCGGGCACTTGACGCGGTGGATTTTCATCGGTTTGGTGATGGTCTGCAGCTCGCCATCGTCCTCTGTACCTCTAATGGCCACAGCTGCGTCTTCTGAGACTTCTTGGAGATCCACTTTATCAGTAAGTGATTACAGCGCGGCGTCGGTGACGTAACAAGCGGAGCTTCAGCGAGCGTGATCATCCGCGGCTCAAGAGACTCTTCATCTGATGCTGATTGCCGCTGACGCTCGTCATCTCCCATCAGATATATATTGGGTGGGGGCCTCATCAGGAGAATCAGCCCACATTCACATGGAGGTCCTCCAGAGGGAAACGTGTCAGAAAACGCTTCATTTTTGGAGAAGTTTTTTGTTTCCTGACGAGTTTTGGAAGAGTTTATTTTTCTTTTTGTTCCTCGTCTGCATCACAGATCCCAAAACTCCTCAAGAAACCAAAAATGTTCCAAAACTTCTCCAAAATCATCCTCAAAAGCTCAAAACTCCTTAAAAACTTGGCGATTCTGCTCTGAAAATGGAAAAGTCCAAACAAGCACATATACAGCCAAGATGGAACATTTCCTTGAAGAAGTTTCCACTAGAAAAATCGTTGTTTTCGACAGTTGGAAAAAAATGTGACTCACCTGAAAACCCGAAAACTCTTCCAAAACCTCCGCCCCAAAAACTGTTGCTGAAGCAGTGTTAGCTAGAAAAACTCACGATTTTTGGGGGAAAAAAAATCAGCGCAAGAATATCCCCAGGTTGTGTGCACAGGGAGGCATTTTGCAGAGTTTTTGTAGCAGAAACTCCAAGTTTTTGAGAAGTATTTGGAGTGTTTCAGCTCAGTTTCTGCTCCAAAACTGGCTAAAAAAAAAAGTTTCTTAGGCTATGTGCACATACTGCAGATTTGGTGCAGAAATGTTCTGCACTTTCTGGCAGAAAAACGCCTCTGGTTTGGTGTGTTTTTTGTTTGTGAAGTCAATGGCTGGAAGAGCTAAAAAACGCAGGAAAAAACATCCTCAATAATTGACATGCTGCAGATTGATCCTGCATCAAAATCTGCACCAAATCTGCAAGGAAAAAAACGCAACGTTGGCACAGAAAGCTCATGGACTTTGCTGGCTTCAGGAGAGACATGCACATTTTGGTGCAGATTTTGAAAAAAAAACCTCAGCGTGTGCAGAAGGCGTGAAGCAGCATGTCAATTGTTGGGCCTTTTTTTTTTAGCCTTTCCAACTATTGAATTCATTAAAAAAAACGCACACAAAAAATGCACCTTGTAGCTGAAAAAGGCACCAAAAAATGCACCGAAATTGCACCAAAAACATAGGCTGATTTTGGGGTGTT
Source organism: Anomaloglossus baeobatrachus (assembly GCF_048569485.1). Classification (NCBI taxonomy): domain Eukaryota; kingdom Metazoa; phylum Chordata; class Amphibia; order Anura; family Aromobatidae; genus Anomaloglossus; species Anomaloglossus baeobatrachus. The sequence goes on from NC_134362.1 coordinate 205,788,278, forward strand.
TTCAGCAACCGGGTGCGTTTTTTGGCCACAAGGTTCGTTTTCTGGTGCGTTTTTCAGCCACAAGGTGCGTTTTTCAGCCACAAGGTGCATTTTTCAGCCACAAGGTACATTTTTTGGCCACAAGGTGTGTTTTTGGTGCGTTTTTCGGACACAAGGTGTGTTGTTTGGTGTTTTTCAGCCACAAGGTGCGTTTTTTTGGCCAAAAGCTGCGTTTTTGGTGCATTTTTCAGCCACAAGGTGCATTTTTTGGCCACAAGGTGTGTTTTTTGTGTGTTTTTCGGCCAAAAGGTGCGTTTTTTGGTGTGTTTTTCAGCCACAAGGTGCGGTTTTCGGACACAAGGTGCGGTTTTGGTGTTTTTCAGCCACAAGGTGTGTTTTTAGGACACAAGGTGTGTTTTTGGTGTGTTTTTCAGCCACCAGGTGCGTTTTTTGTGCATTTTCCAGCCACAAGGTGCGTTTTTTTGGCCACAAGGTGCGGATTTTTGGCCACAAGGTGCAGTTGTGATATATTTTTCAGCCACAAGGAGCAGTTTTTCGTGCGTTTTTCAGGCACAAGGTGTGTTTTTTGGCCACAAGGTGCACTTTTTGGGGCGTTTTTCAGGCACAAAGTGCGTTTTTAGTACATCTTTTGGCCACAAGATGCGATTTTTGGCCACACATACCCTTAAAAAACATCCTTTAAAAACTCCCCAATAAGCGGTGTTTTCTGAAGCATTTGCCACTTTAAAAACTCATTATTTTTGACAGCATAAAATAAACCCCCCTCCATGTTCGTGTCCTGTATCCTGGCGGCACAGTATATCACTGCAGTATATGTTACCATGGCGACACGTCCACCTCACCTCTGTAAGTGGCCTGTAGATGCCCTCGTGTGTTATGCGGATCGGGCGATTATCGTGAGAGTAGATTTTCTATATTTTAACCCCTGATTTTGGTTCGTTCCGGGCGCCACACTCTCCATTTTCAGTTCTTACTTGTTTTTTTTATTTTAGCATTAGTTTTCCTATTTTTTTTCAGGGTTTTTTTCAGCCAGACTCAGAGACGCACCGCTTAGACGCTGCGGCCAATGTTCACTGCAGCATCTGAAGGGTTAAGCGCCCTGGATCAGAGTTGTGACGTCACGGCAGCGCGCCGGCTCTCACCATTAATGCTGGGTACACTCAGAAACAAAACAAAAATTCCTTGCATTCATAATATGGCGGCATTTTACCTCAAAACACACTTTTTTCATGTAATGCACCAGTCAATCGGCCATGCTGGCATCTGTAGTCCCCCAGTTATTGACATATCTGGTGTATTTGGTTGCTGGGTCACTTACTGTGCACTTTTTGGGATCATTCCTGTCAGACTCATGCAGGGTCACGATTTGGCGTCATTTCCTGATTTTTCCTGGGGCTGCAGTTCTCTCTATAACCACTAGGTGTCAGCACGCTGTTACGCGTCACCGTGCGAGGTGTGAGGCTTTTTGGTCGCTCTCCGCTCGCCGTACTTGTAGTCCGGATCTTGCCCTTTGCCCGCAGTCGCCTCTTGTCACCGCGGATCATGGCCACCAGCGGCTCCATCCAGATCCCCCGCCGCCTGCCGCTGCTGCTCACCCGGGACGGCGTGCTGCTGCCGGGCTCCAGCATGCGGTGCAGCGTGGACACCCCCGGGAACGTGGAGCTGGTGCGGAGCCGCCTCCTGCGCGGAACCTCCCTGAAGAGCACGATCATCGGGGTCATCCCCAACACCAGGGACCCGGCCACCGACAGCGAGCAGCTGCCCGCCCTGCACAGGTGCGGGGTCCAGAGGGGCAGAGATCAGCAGCTGCACATGAGGAAGGGATTGTCTGCAGCTGTACAGGAGGAGAGGGGGGATTGTCTGCAGCTGTACAGGAGGAGGGGGGGGATTGTCTGCAGCTGTACAGGAGGAGGGGGGGGATTGTCTGCAGCTGTACAGGAGGAGAGGGGGGATTGTCTGCAGCTGTACAGGAGGAGGGGGGGGGATTGTCTGCAGCTGTACAGGAGGAGGGGGGGATTGTCTGCAGCTGTACAGGAGGAGGGGGGGTTGTCTGCAGTCGGCAGCTGTACAGGAGGAGGGGGGGGATTGTCTGCCGCTGTACAGGAGGAGGAGGGGGGGGGGGATTGTCTGCCGCTGTACAGGAGGGGGGGGGGGGTTGTCTGCAGTCGGCAGCTGTACATAACCTCTCCATACCCGCTCTACATGATGATGCATTGTACCCCCATATCTCCCCTGTGTGCTGATATTTTGTGCCCCCCCCACCTCCTCTATGTGATGATACTTTGTATCTGCAGCCTTTGGACTGTTATGTGGTTACATTCATCCGGGGGAGGTGACGGTCGCACAATCGCTGAATGTTCTGGAACTTTGTACAATGTTTTTCCAGGAGATAATTGTGCAGTGAGATGACGGATGGGCCGCAGATACCGATCAGATTATCGCTCGGCTGCTGATATCCTATTAGTGCTCTGTCGCTCAGGTGCTGATATCCGGTTATGGGTCGCTCGGGCGCTGATGTCCGGTTATGGGTCGCTCGGGCGCTGATGTCCGGTTATGGGTCGCTCGGGCGCTGATGTCCGGTTATGGGTCGCTCGGGCGCTGATGTCCGGTTATGGGTCGCTCGGGTGCTGATATCCGGTTATGGGTCGCTCGGGCGCTGATGTCCGGTTATGGGTCGCTCGGGCGCTGATGTCCGGTTATGGGTCGCTCGGGCGCTGATGTCCGGTTATGGGTCGCTCGGGCGCTGATGTCCGGTTATGGGTCGCTCGGGCGCTGATGTCCGGTTATGGGTCGCTCGGGCGCTGATGTCCGGTTATGGGTCGCTCGGGCGCTGATGTCCGGTTATGGGTCGCTCGGGCGCTGATGTCCGGTTATGGGTCGCTCGGGCGCTGATGTCCGGTTATGGGTCGCTCGGGCGCTGATGTCCGGTTATGGGTCGCTCGGGCGCTGATGTCCGGTTATGGGTCGCTCGGGCGCTGATGTCCGGTTATGGGTCGCTCGGGCGCTGATGTCCGGTTATGGGTCGCTCGGGCGCTGATGTCCGGTTATGGGTCGCTCGGGCGCTGATGTCCGGTTATGGGTCGCTCGGGCGCTGATGTCCGGTTATGGGTCGCTCGGGCGCTGATGTCCGGTTATGGGTCGCTCGGGCGCTGATGTCCGGTTATGGGTCGCTCGGGCGCTGATGTCCGGTTATGGGTCGCTCGGGCGCTGATGTCCGGTTATGGGTCGCTCGGGCGCTGATATCCGGTTATGGGTCGCTCGGGCGCTGATATCCGGTTATGGGTCGCTCGGGCGCTGATATCCGGTTATGGGTCGCTCGGGTGCTGATATCCGGTTATGGGTCGCTCGGGTGCTGATATCCGGTTATGGGTCGCTCGGGTGCTGATATCCGGTTATGGGTCGCTCGGGTGCTGATATCCGGTTATGGGTCGCTCGGGTGCTGATATCCGGTTATGGGTCGCTCGGGTGCTGATATCCGGTTATGGGTCGCTCGGGTGCTGATATCCGGTTATGGGTCGCTCGGGTGCTGATATCCGGTTATGGGTCGCTCGGGTGCTGATATCCGGTTATGGGTCGCTCGGGTGCTGATATCCGGTTATGGGTCGCTCGGGTGCTGATATCCGGTTATGGGTCGCTCGGGTGCTGATATCCGGTTATGGGTCGCTCGGGTGCTGATATCCGGTTATGGGTCGCTCGGGTGCTGATATCCGGTTATGGGTCGCTCGGGTGCTGATATCCGGTTACGGGTCGCTCGGGTGCTGATATCCGGTTACGGGTCGCTCGGGTGCTGATATCCGGTTACGGGTCGCTCGGGTGCTGATATCCGGTTACGGGTCGCTCGGGTGCTGATATCCGGTTACGGGTCGCTCGGGTGCTGATATCCGGTTACGGGTCGCTCGGGTGCTGATATCCGGTTACGGGTCGCTCGGGTGCTGATATCCGGTTACGGGTCGCTCGGGTGCTGATATCCGGTTATGGGTCGCTCGGGTGCTGATATCCGGTTATGGGTCGCTCGGGTGCTGATATCCGGTTATGGGTCGCTCGGGTGCTGATATCCGGTTATGGGTCGCTCGGGTGCTGATATCCGGTTATGGGTCGCTCGGGTGCTGATATCCGGTTATGGGTCGCTCGGGTGCTGATATCCGGTTATGGGTCGCTCGGGTGCTGATATCCGGTTATGGGTCGCTCGGGTGCTGATATCCGGTTATGGGTCGCTCGGGTGCTGATATCCGGTTATGGGTCGCTCGGGTGCTGATATCCGGTTACGGGTCGCTCGGGTGCTGATATCCGGTTACGGGTCGCTCGGGTGCTGATATCCGGTTACGGGTCGCTCGGGTGCTGATATCCGGTTACGGGTCGCTCGGGTGCTGATATCCGGTTACGGGTCGCTCGGGTGCTGATATCCGGTTACGGGTCGCTCGGGTGCTGATATCCGGTTACGGGTCGCTCGGGTGCTGATATCCGGTTATGGGTCGCTCGGGTGCTGATATCCGGTTATGGGTCGCTCGGGTGCTGATATCCGGTTATGGGTCGCTCGGGTGCTGATATCCGGTTATGGGTCGCTCGGGTGCTGATATCCGGTTATGGGTCGCTCGGGTGCTGATATCCGGTTATGGGTCGCTCGGGTGCTGATATCCGGTTATGGGTCGCTCGGGTGCTGATATCCGGTTACGGGTCGCTCGGGTGCTGATATCCGGTTACGGGTCGCTCGGGTGCTGATATCCGGTTACGGGTCGCTCGGGTGCTGATATCCGGTTACGGGTCGCTCGGGTGCTGATATCCGGTTACGGGTCGCTCGGGTGCTGATATCCGGTTACGGGTCGCTCGGGTGCTGATATCCGGTTACGGGTCGCTCGGGTGCTGATATCCGGTTACGGGTCGCTCGGGTGCTGATATCCGGTTACGGGTCGCTCGGGTGCTGATATCCGGTTACGGGTCGCTCGGGTGCTGATATCCGGTTACGGGTCGCTCGGGTGCTGATGTCCGGTTACGGGTCGCTCGGGTGCTGATGTCCGGTTACGGGTCGCTCGGGTGCTGATGTCCGGTTACGGGTCGCTCGGGTGCTGATGTCCGGTTACGGGTCGCTCGGGTGCTGATGTCCGGTTACGGGTCGCTCGGGTGCTGGTGTCCGGTTACGGGTCGCTCGGGTGCTGGTGTCCGGTTACGGGTCGCTCGGGTGCTGGTGTCCGGTTACTGGTCGCTCGGGTGCTGGTGTCCGGTTACTGGTCGCTCGGGTGCTGGTGTCCGGTTACGGGTCGCTCGGGTGCTGGTGTCCGGTTACGGGTCGCTCGGGTGCTGGTGTCCGGTTACGGGTCGCTCGGGTGCTGGTGTCCGGTTACGGGTCGCTCGGGTGCTGGTGTCCGGTTACGGGTCGCTCGGGTGCTGGTGTCCGGTTACGGGTCGCTCGGGTGCTGGTGTCCGGTTACGGGTCGCTCGGGTGCTGGTGTCCGGTTACGGGTCGCTCGGGTGCTGGTGTCCGGTTACGGGTCGCTCGGGTGCTGGTGTCCGGTTACGGGTCGCTCGGGTGCTGGTGTCCGGTTACGGGTCGCTCGGGTGCTGGTGTCCGGTTACGGGTCGCTCGGGTGCTGGTGTCCGGTTACGGGTCGCTCGGGTGCTGGTGTCCGGTTACGGGTCGCTCGGGTGCTGGTGTCCGGTTACGGGTCGCTCGGGTGCTGGTGTCCGGTTACGGGTCGCTCGGGTGCTGGTGTCCGGTTACGGGTCGCTCGGGTGCTGGTGTCCGGTTACGGGTCGCTCGGGTGCTGGTGTCCGGTTACGGGTCGCTCGGGTGCTGGTGTCCGGTTGTCGGGCGCTGGTGTCCGGTTGTCGGTCGCTCGGGCGCTGGTGTCCGGTTGTCGGTCGCTCGGGCGCTGGTGTCCGGTTGTCGGTCGCTCGGGCGCTGGTGTCCGGTTGTCGGTCGCTCGGGCGCTGGTGTCCGGTTGTCGGTCGCTCGGGCGCTGGTGTCCGGTTGTCGGGCGCTGGTGTCCGGTTGTCGGGCGCTGGTGTCCGGTTGTCGGGCGCTGGTGTCCGGTTGTCGGGCGCTGGTGTCCGGTTGTCGGGCGCTGGTGTCCGGTTGTCGGGCGGCCGGGCGCTGGTGTCCGGTTGTCGGGCGGCCGGGCGCTGGTGTCCGGTTGTCGGGCGGCCGGGCGCTGGTGTCCGGTTGTCGGGCGGCCGGGCGCTGGTGTCCGGTTGTCGGGCGGCCGGGCGCTGGTGTCCGGTTGTCGGGCGGCCGGGCGCTGGTGTCCGGTTGTCGGGCGGCCGGGCGCTGGTGTCCGGTTGTCGGCCGGCCGGGCGCTGGTGTCCGGTTGTCGGCCGGCCGGGCGCTGGTGTCCGGTTACGGGTCGGTCGGGTGCTGATATCCGGTTATCCTGCCGTTTTTCTGTTACCAGATGTCGGATTCCCCCAGACATTTACCGTTACCCCCCCTTTCTCGCAGGATCGGGACCGCCGCTTTGGCCGTGCAGGTGGTTGGCAGTAACTGGCCGAAGCCGCACTACACCCTGCTGGTGACGGGCCTGTGCCGCTTCCAGGTGGTGGCGGTGCTGAAGGAGCGGCCGTACCCGGTGGCCGAGGTGGAGCAGCTGGACCGGCTGGAGGAGCTGAGCGGTAAAGCCGAGCTGAAGGAGGCGCTGGGCGAGCTGTCCGAGCAGTTCTACAAGTACGCGGTGCAGGTGGGTGACGGGGGGGGACTGCGGGGGACGGGGAGGACCCAGCTTTCCCGGGATCGGACAGGATCCTGACTCTCCCATGATCTTCCCCTGCAGCTGGTGGACATGTTGGACGGTTCGGTGCCGGCCGTCAGCAAACTGAAGAGGCTGCTGAACAGTGTGCCCCGAGAGTTCCTGCCGGACGTGCTGACCTCCATCATCCGGACCAGCAACGAGGAGAAGCTGCAGGTCAGGAGCGCCCCCCGCAGGACACCGCCCGCATGTGCAGGATGGGGGCAATGCACACCAATGAGGCTACGATGCAGCAAAGCTCAGCCTGCAACACTGCGGCAAAAACTGTGGCCAGTCGGGGATCACAGTGAGCTAACTATAGGCCAGTCGGGGAGCACAATGAGCTAACTATAGGCCAGTCAGAGAGCACAATGAGCTAACTATAGGCCAGTCAGAGAGCACAATGAGCTAACTATAGGCCAGTCAGAGAGCACAATGAGCTAACTATAGGCCAGTCAGAGAGCACAATGAGCTAACTATAGGCCAGTCAGTGAGCACAATGAGCTAACTATAGGCCAGTCAGTGAGCACAATGAGCTAACTATAGGCCAGTCAGTGAGCACAATGAGCTAACTATAGGCCAGTCAGTGAGCACAATGAGCTAACTATAGGCCAGTCAGTGAGCACAATGAGCTAACTATAGGCCAGTCAGGGAGCACAATGAGCTAACTATAGGCCAGTCAGGGAGCACAATGAGCTAACTATAGGCCAGTCAGGGAGCACAATGAGCTAACTATAGGCCAGTCAGGGAGCACAATGAGCTAACTATAGGCCAGTCAGGGAGCACAATGAGCTAACTATAGGCCAGTCAGGGAGCACAATGAGCTAACTATAGGCCAGTCAGGGAGCACAATGAGCTAACTATAGGCCAGTCAGGGAGCACAATGAGCTAACTATAGGCCAGTCAGGGAGCTCCTCCAGTTTCTAACTCTTATGTCTTTCCCAACTGAGCAGGATGAAACATCCGCTCTCCTTCAATGTCTGTCTTAATAAATCTGATGAGAGGAGCTCACAAAAGACAGATAAAAAGTTTTACAAACCCATCAGAACGAGCCGAGCTCACTGACAGAGGCTCAGTTGACTCATTCTGCAGCCAGCAATTAGCAGTGGAGCAAAGAGCCAAATGGTGCAACATTTTTAATGAAATCCAGTTGCAGAATACTTTTTGGGGCCCCAAGTACAGCCCTGGAAGGGGATAAAGTGCACCCGTGATAAAGTGCACCCGTCCATCATCGCAGATGTAATAACGTTTCTCCACTTTTCTTTTCCAGATTCTTGATGCTGTTGAACTGGAAGAAAGATTTAAAGTGACCATCCCCCTCCTGCTGCGTCAGATCGAAGGGTTAAAACTGCTCCACAAAACAAGAAACCCCAAACTGGACGATGAGAAAAGGGTGAGTAATGCGGGAGGCTGGCGAAACGTCTGAACCGACACATTGTAACAGAGAGGCCGGCGGAACGTCCGCACCGACACATTGTAACAGAGAGGCCGGCGGAACCTCTGCACCGATACATGGTAACAGAGAGGCCGGTGAGGGGGAGAGGATTGCACTCACCCCCCACCCCCCCCCGCTCCCTCCATTATCCTCAGATTGTTGCAATCCGTCCTCTGAGGAAGCTCGGGGGAGGAGCAGGGAGACCGTACCCCCTGGAGAGCACGGACGACGATGACGAGGAGTCAGACGACATCATCTTATTGGAGAAGAAAATCAGATCCTGCAGCATGCCCGAGCCTGCCCTGAAGGTGTGCACCAAGGAGCTGAAGAGGTGAGACTCCTCCGATACCCCCCCTCCCCCCATCAATTACCGGGTATTATATACAGTATTATCGCCCACCAGGCTGAAGAAAATGCCGCAATCCATGCCGGAGTACGCGCTGACCAGAAACTACCTGGAGCTGATGGCTGAGCTGCCCTGGAGCAAAAGCAGCAGAGGTGAGAAACAGTGTCTGACTGCCCCTATATACCAGAGTATAACCGCTATAATACCGCCCCTATATACCAGAGTATAACCGCTATAATACCGCCCCTATATACCAGAGTATAACCGCTATAATACCGCCCCTATATACCAGAGTATAACCGCTATAATACCGCCCCTATATACCAGAGTATAACCGCTATAATACCGCCCCTATATACCAGAGTATAACTACTATAATACCGTCCCTATGTACAAGAATATAAATACTATAATACTGCCCCCTATGTACAAGAATATAACTACTATAATACTGCCCCCTATGTACAAGAATATAACTACTATAATACTGCCCCCTATGTACAAGAATATAACTACTATAATACTGCCCCCTATGTACAAGAATATAACTGCTATAATACTGCCCCTATATACAAGAATATAACTACTATAATACTGCCCCCTATATACAAGAATATAACTACTATAATACTGCCCCTATATACAAGAATATAACTACTATAATACTGCCCCCTATATACAAGAATATAACTACTATAATACAGCCCCCTATGTACAAGAATATAACTACTATAATACTTCCCCCTATGTACAAGAATATAACTACTATAATACTGCCCCCTATGTACAAGAATATAACTACTATAATACTGCCCCCTATGTACAAGAATATAACTACTATAATACTGCCCCCTATATACAAGAATATAACTACTATAATACTGCTCCCTATGTACAAGAATATAACTACTATAATACTGCCCCCTATATACAAGAATATAACTACTATAATACTGCCCCCTATGTACAAGAATATAACTACTATAATACTGCCCCCTATATACAAGAATATAACTACTATAATACAGCCCCCTATGTACAAGAATATAACTACTATAATACTTCCCCCTATGTACAAGAATATAACTACTATAATACTGCCCCCTATGTACAAGAATATAACTACTATAATACTGCCCCCTATGTACAAGAATATAACTACTATAATACTGCCCCCCTATATACAAGAATATAACTACTATAATACTGCCCCTATGTACAAGAATATAACTACTATAATACTGCCCCTATGTACAAGAATATAACTACTATAATACTGCCCCCTATATACAAGAATATAACTACTATAATACTGCCCCTATATACAAGAATATAACTACTATAATACTGCCCCCTATGTACAAGAATATAACTACTATAATACTTCCCCCTATGTACAAGAATATAACTACTATAATACTGCCCCCTATGTACAAGAATATAACTACTATAATACTGCCCCTATGTACAAGAATATAACTACTATAATACTGCCCCTATGTACAAGAATATAACTACTATAATACTGCCCCCTATATACAAGAATATAACTACTATAATACTGCCCCTATATACAAGAATATAACTACTATAATACTGCCCCCTATGTACAAGAATATAACTACTATAATACTGCCCCCTATGTACAAGTATATATCTACTATAATACTGCCCCCTATGTATAAGAATATAACGGCTATAATACCGCCCCTATACTGTATATTTATGGCTTCCTCTGTTCTGTGTGTTTGGCAGCCGCTCTGCTGTTATCATGGGTCTGTGTTGTGTAGCTTCTTCCCACGCTCGCTGTCAGGTGACGGTTGTTTTTCTGTGCACCATGTGGAGTATTATTTGTCATTTTTCTTGCTCGGGGTTAATGGTCTTCGTCTTCTCGCTGTGTTTGTACAATCCGCTCCCCGTGACTATGAGCCGACTCTGCAGACTTTCTGCCCTTGTTATCTGGTGTCAGCAGTCGCAGCAGCTGTTATTTTAGGACTGGATCCAAGGCTGGCAGCGGTGCTGCGCGGCGCGAACCTGCACTGATACCGCGTCCTCTTCCCGTGGGAACGCCGCAAGGCGTTGAATGCAGACGCACAGTCACCTGCATCAGGCTGAACATAGTGCGCTGCTTCAATTAAAGGGGCAGTCACACTATAAAAGCGGGGGGATCTGTCCTCTGTTTATTTTTGTGGTGCCCCCTACAATGATTATTTCCACTAATATTGTGTCATTTTCACACCCAGATATTATTTTTCTCGGATTTTTTTATGCTGCAGTATCAGTGACTCACCAGCAGGTGGCAGCGGTGCACTGGTGTAGTCTCATTACATAAGCTGTTTACTGGCCGCTCCGCACAACAATCTCCAAATTTCCAGCCCCCCTCCGCTCTCTCCGGGCCAGACACTCAGTTTATGGGATATTGGGGGGGGGGTTTAAGACTTTTGCATGTTTTTTTTTTTTTTTTTTTTTTTTTTTCAATTTCTTCTTTCTTTGCCCTCGTTGTGCAGGGCAGACGTTGCGTGCAGCATTGTGCATTGTTACTGTCGCCCCCCCGCCTCCTCCAGATTCCTGGGCTGGTTGGAGCCGTAGGAGGATCACAAGTCAGGGGTCTATGTTTAGATTGGGAAGCGAGCGGCCATGGCCGGGCACCGCAGAGACAATGTCACACTTCACTTTTTTTTTTATTCATTTACTAAACTGAACGTTGCGTTTTCTGAATATAAAATAAGATTTCACACAAACGGAATTAATATCTCGTCATCTGGTCCCAACAAGTCACGTGCGTGCAGAAGTGTGTGAATCTCACAATAATACGGCCATTAGGGGGCGCCAATTTATTGTTAGATCGATTACTGACTGCTGACACAAGTATTTGCCCCCTGCGCCTGCACAGTTTGGGGATATTTGTGCCCCCTTCCTTTTATCTTCCGGGCCCATGTATAAAGTATTCACTCCCTTCTCCTGGACAGTGTGGGGGGGGATATTTTTGCCCTCCTTAATCTTATGGGTTTTTGTATAAACTATTGCCTCCCCCCCCCCCCCCCTGTTTTACATAGTTTGAGGATATTTGTGCCTCCCTTCCCTTTATCTTCTGAGCCCTTATATAAAGTATTCACTCCCTTCTCCTTCACAGTGTGGGGACATTTGTGCCCCTCTCACCCCCGTTATCTTTTGCCCGTTTTTCAAGTTACTGTAGAGCAGAGCTGCGAGCCCTCCCGCTTTCCCTCCTCCGTCCCGCTTTCCCTCCTCCGTCCCGCTTTCCCTCCTCCGTCCCGCTTTCCCTCCTCCGTCCCGCTTTCCCTCCTCCGTCCCGCTTTCCCTCCTCCGTCCCGCTTTCCCTCCTCCGTCCCGCTTTCCCTCCTCCGTCCCGCTTTCCCTCCTCCGTCCCGCTTTCCCTCCTCCGTCCCGCTTTCCCTCCTCCGTCCCGCTTTCCCTCCTCCGTCCCGCTTTCCCTCCTCCGTCCCGCTTTCCCTCCCTCCGTCCCGCTTTCCCTCCCTCCGTCCCGCTTTCCCTCCCTCCGTCCCGCTTTCCCTCCCTCCGTCCCGCTTTCCCTCCCTCCGTCCCGCTTTCCCTCCCTCCGTCCCGCTTTCCCTCCCTCCGTCCCGCTTTCCCTCCCTCCGTCCCGCTTTCCCTCCCTCCGTCCCGCTTTCCCTCCCTCCGTCCCGCTTTCCCTCCCTCCGTCCCGCTTTCCCTCCCTCCGTCCCGCTTTCCCTCCCTCCGTCCCGCTTTCCCTCCCCCCCCGTCCCGCTTTCCCTCCCCCCCCGTCCCGCTTTCCCTCCCCCCCCGTCCCGCTTTCCCTCCCCCCCCCGTCCCGCTTTCCCTCCCCCCCGTCCCGCTTTCCCTCCCCCCCGTCCCGCTTTCCCTCCCCCCCCCGTCCCGCTTTCCCCTCCCCCCCCCCGTCCCGCTTTCCCTCCCCCCCCGTCCCGCTTTCCCTCCCCCCCCGTCCCGCTTTCCCTCCCCCCCCGTCCCG